>NC_056726.1:808986712-809029212 GCF_019279795.1 Protopterus annectens
AGGATGTTGCTACCCCTGGTAGGGGTATGGACAAGCTGGTCCTGGGCATTGGAATTGATGAATTCCAGAAGATGTTGGGCAAATGAGTTAGTACATGAGTAGTTTTCTCAGTCGATGGAGGGGGTAGCTGAAATATCCCAAAATTAGGGTATTGGGCTGTACCTTAATATTATCCAGTATATCGAGAACCATGGTGTGGGCGTCCTGGGACATGGCAGGTGTTCTGTAACATGCTACAGCCTGAATTGCTGTCTTACCCCAGTGTTAATTGTACTTGGATAATTTTGGAGACATTATGTTGAGCAACTAGCCTGGAGGTGTGGATATCCTTTATGAATATGGACACGCCTCCTCCTTTAGTATTTTGGTCCAGGTTAGGTGGCCAAAAGGTGTGGTAAGAATTGTAGCCTGGTAATGCCGGGGTGCTCTCTCGAGCCTTAAACTGGGTCCCTGTCACTGCACAGATGTCAATGTTCTCCATCTTAAGGAGAGCCTCGAGTGTGTGCATTTTGAGGTTTAGACTTCTAGCATTGAGTAGCATTACTCTTAGAGTTCGCTTGTTTATGTCTACTATGGTGGTGTGTTTGACGTTTGAACTTTGCCTAAAAAAGGCACTACAGGGGCAGCAACAGCCTTAGCCAGTATCCGGAATCCCAGAGGCGACAGTACAGGCCATCTCTGGCAAAGCATCATGGCCTGTCAATCACATCATCCCAGGCAGAAAGATATTTGATCCCCTTGGAATGACACCAGAAATGTAGCCAATTGTTGAAGTCAATCATTTTGTCCTTGTACTGTGGTATCATTCTGGGCGATGGCAGGATGCTACTCAGGGCTAGAGTCATACCTGCCTGAGCCACATGGTCAGAGAGCTCCTTCATGTCTCTTTTCATGTAGTCCAGGGAGGTACGTCTCAGGTCATTCACTCCAACATGGACAATGACAGAGTCATACTGCATTATATGGCAGATCCTGGTACCCGACAGGGAGCTGACAGTAACTTTCTCCTTGTTTAGCCTGGTGAGAGGGACGTCAGTGTGCCTGACAATAGTCACCAATGACTAGTGTGCTGGGTGCGTTGTTTTGTCTTATGGGCTGAGGTTGAGTGGCACATTGATTTTGTGGGCTGTGTGTCATTTGGGTAGTGTTGGGATTGGTTGCTTGCGTTTCAGCTTTGGAGGTCTCTGTTGTTTGAGCAGATTTTTACTGAGAACCTCCGTGAATGTAGGTGTGTACTTTGTGTTACTATGTGTGGGTTTGGGAGGTGCATGTTTTGATGGATTATGTGTTGGTTGTGATGTGGTGTTAACCTTCTTCTCTTGACGATCTAGTCCAGTCTAGGCTGGAGAGAGCTTGGCTTCCACTTTGCCTATGTAAGTGCATCTCTCACAGGTTGTAGTGTTGGGTGGTAGAAGGAGAGGGTTGTCAGTGTACATGAAGCAAATGCTACATTGCCCCAAGATGCCCAGATTCATTAGGTGAACAGGAGAAAACACCAGGAGCTGACCCTTGGACATGCCTGGTTTGTGCTTGTTAAATTAAGTACTGAGAGCTAATTTCCTCTAGATTAGTGAGGAAAGTTGAGTGCTGCAGTAATTTGTAGATTATTTAGTGCTTGCAGCGAGATTTGGACAAGTGCTGAGCACAAGGAAACAGTTTTGAATGCTAAACTAGAAGACTGGCTAGTTCAAGGGGAACAGAAACAGTTTTGCATGCTAAAACTAAAAGACTGGCTAGTTCTAAGGGAAAATCTGAAAATCACACTTTCTGGCACCGGGAATAGTTTAACAGGAGCTAAACGCCACTGCGTGATGTGCAAAACTACACAAACGGGTTTTTAAACAGAAATATGAAAGAAATAGAAATAGCCCAAAACTACCAATAAAAATACAGATTCTGAGCTGAAACTATTCCTTCAGGCGACAGATAGGCTGTTTCAAAGTTCGCCACTCTCACTAATGAATAGAGAAGCTTTCCTCTATCTTATAAAGGTTTGTTTCCTCAGATGTTGTGGTATTTATTTTTATTTCTTCTGATACTGTAGTCTTGTTTTAGCTGCAGAATCACAGAATAACATGGTAAGAGAGTTTTTTTCCCTTTTCTCACTGTTTTGCAGTTGTGCAGGTATTATATTTAAAATTGCTAGGGTCTGTGTCAGGAGTGTACCCCTGCAAAAACATTTTGTTTATTATTTTGTTACTTCTGTCAATTACTTGAATACTGGATCATTATATGCCCATGGTTTGTGTTCCATTTAATGGTATTTGTACACACACACACACACACACACACACACACACACACACACACACACACACACACACACACACACACACACACACACACTTGATTCTAATATTGTGAGTTGGATTTTCGTCAAAATGCTTTTGATTTACTTATTAGTCGACTAACTTAACAGTTGTGTAACTTTACCATAATATTGCAGATCATTCTAAATTAATAAATCTGCAGTGCATTGGGATGTTAACAGTTTTAACTGTTTTGATGGGGTTATGTGTTGAGGCTCCTAGTATGTTCTGGGGGATATACGTATGCGGTTTTGAATCAAGCAGTGGTACAGTGTGTGTGCTTATGCATGACTGTGTGTTTGGGATCACAGAACAATTCAGTTACTGTGGTTTCCCCTTGTCTTCACTGTTGTGTGATCTCAGAGTTAGCACACATAAAAATGTGGTGGGGAGAGGGGTGGCCCCCCCACAGAAAACAATATGATGTAGCAGGAGTTGATGCATTTTTTGATACTTCAGCAAACTGTCATATATTCACACATGTGTGTGTGTTTGTGTTTGTGTGGGTGTGTATATATATATATATATATATATATATATATATATATATATATATATACACACACACACACACACACACACACACAGATCTGTACTTATATCTATCTATATATCTGAAGATAGATATAGATCTGTGTGTGTGTGTGTGTGTGTGTGTGTGTGTGTGTGTGTGTGTGTGTGTATATATATATATATATATATATATATATATATATATATATATATATATATATATATATATACCATTGTACCAAAAATAACCCCAGCCCCGACCCCAGTAAATCTGATCTTGAAATAGCCTCCCTATTTAACTCTTTCTTTATAGAATCAATAGCAGACCTAACCAAAACTTTTACCAACAACAACCCATCTCCTCTGAACCCTCCCTCATCTAAGCACCCCCCCCTCATCCACTGACCCCAGCTCCCCCCTATGTTTGAGCTCAAACCTGTCTCCACTTACTACATAAAAAGACTTCTCACCAAACTAAAACCCTGCTCCAATGCTCCCGACAACATCCCCTCATCCTTCCTAAAAATAGTGACCGATGTAATTGCACTTACAATTAGCATCTTAATTAACAGATCCATACTAGAATCCTATGTTCCCAAACTCTGGCATACTGCCTTTATTCTCCCTCTTCATAAAGGATTCAAAAATACTAACATCTCTAACTTTCGTCCTATTACTCTCCTATCCCCTATTTCCAAGATCTTAGAAAAATGTGTCCACAACGAATTAATGCCTTTCCTAACTCAAAACAATCTTCTCACTCCTACCTAACATGGCTTCCGACCTGGGCACAGCACCATAACAGCTCTATTCTCCTTCTTAGAAACAGTCAATCTAGCCTGAGACTCAGGGAACATAGTATCAACAGTTCTACTAGATCTCTCTAAAGCATCTGATACAGTCTCCCATACCCACCTTCTGAGTCATCTCTCAAATCTGAACCTATCTCAAAACACTCTATCCTGGTTCTCAAGTTACCTATCAAACAGATCCCAGGCTATAAAATGGAGAAAAGGCACCTCACCTTTTCTACCCACCTCTACTGGTGTACCTCAGGGATCCATCTTCGGACCAATGTTGTTCAATATTTTTATCAACAACTTCCACTCTGCTATTCCTAATGCTAAAATCATTCAGTATGCAGATGACTCAACTATAGTCTGCTTTGCCACAAACCTCCCAGAACTTTAAACAAAGACCCATTCCCCCTTCTCTACTAAAGAGATCTGGATGCGTCAAAACCACCTATCTCTCAATGCAAACAAATAAAAAAATCTTCTGTTCCCACCCTCAAAATCCTTCTCTTATGACAAAAGCTCTTTCCTAATACTTAGCCAAAACAACTCTCATATTGAAATTGTACCCTTTGCCAAACTACTAGGTGTAACTATAGATGAACACCTAAAGTTTGACATTCACATTCAGCAAAATATAAAGAAATCCCACCAAAAACTAGGCATGTTATATAGAAAAAATCACTTCCTCTCCTCTTCTACTAGACAAACACTAGCCTCTACGTACCTCCTTCCCTCCCTAATGTACGGTGCCCCTCTGCTAACCAACCTATCCGTCTTTCTCGCTTCTAAACTTGAAAATTGTTATAACAAAATTTCTAAATTCGCCAACAATGCCAAACATAATTCCCACCACTGCATTACCCTGCAGTCTTTAAATTGGCTAGAACTCTCCAAACATCTGGACTACCTACAACTTATCACTGCCCATAGATCCCAGTCAATTAATTCACACTTTCAAACATCCTTTCCTTTATACCCCTAATAGAACTCTTAGATCTGAACACCAGAATTTAATTACTATCCATAAACCAAAATGCCCTGCTGGGCAACTTCTCCTCTCATTCTCCTTAGGCAAGAAATGGAATTCTCTCCCAACCTTACTAAGGACTATGCAGAATACAGAAAACTTCAAAATTCAGCTTCACTCCTATCTTTCTTCTAAATGGAAATGCAACTGCATCCAACCAACCTAGTCCCTCCTTGATGCAAAAGACCAGACATGGCATCATCCTAGGGCTTTAAGACTTTGACAAACTTGCTTAAGCTAACAGCTGATAACTCCCATATGTTATGCTGCTTAATGTAAATATTGTAAATAGCTTTTCATTTTTCATTTGAAGGATGTAATACTTTGTTAAATGTAACTGAACTCTGTAATTCACATAACAGGTTGTTCTGTGCAAATACTGGGCACATTTTATTTTCTTGATAAGTATCTGTATTGTAATTTCTACTGTATTTCTATAATATGGACCTTTTTTTCCCCAGGCCTCCACTGAAAACGAACTCCCTGGGCCCAGTGGACTTCCCCAGTAATTAAACTGGAAATAAATATATATATATATATATATATATATATATATATATATATATATATATATCTACAGGTCAAAATAGTGAACAGTTAGCAGCAGTAAATAAGAGCAAATACTTATATGAAAAATATTGGCCGATACAACTGACAGGGAAAACCAAATAAACCACTTCAATTCTTTATTGCTATAACTGTGAGTTAAGCGCTTTCGTTCCTACCTGAATGGAAATTCATCAGAACTAACTTGTTCAAATCACAACCTCAATTTATATTATATTCACCACATCACATGATCTCAAATGAATAAATAATTAACATCTAAAATTTCTTAAAAATGTATAACATAAAATACATATATAAAACCACTCTATCTATATTATGCTATTTACAAACAAATATCTAGTATCCCCCCCACTATTGCCAGCTATATTTCATAGTGTCTTAATTTTAAAATAGGAAACAATATACAACTTTAATTTATTCCAGGATATAAGGTCAAATTCAACCTTATCTCCCACAGGGTTTCCTTAACATTAAGATGCTCATCCGCTACTTTTCCTTATGGGTCTTTTTTAATATGGTCTAAAACAAAAAAAACTAAATTTATTTGAACCCTATTTTGATATATGTTTGTATAGAACATTTGTTAATTTCTCATTCGTAATGTCTAAAAAATGCTCGTATATACGATCCTTTAGTCTCCTTGAAGTTTTCCCCACATAAAAACAAGGAAAATCTTTACACTGGACAACATATACTACATTACTCATGTTGCAGTTAAAATAACCTTTAACTCCATACTTTTTATTCAGGATAAAAATAGTTTTTCCCACAAATATATGCTGACATTGTGTACAGGCACCACACTTGTAGGTCCCTGTTTTACCAGTGGTCTTGTTATTAATCAACCCATTCTCCAGAAATTTCTTAATGGTTTTATCCTTTCTGTAACCTATCACTGATTTCGGCCCAGTTTCTCAACAACCTCTGGATCACTTAAAAATATTCTCCAATTTTTATAAATAATATCAATAATGTCTGGAGTATCCAAACAATAAATTGATATAAATACTCTATTGTTCCATGTGGACTTGTCAGAAGAAGACCCTGCTACACTACCATCATTTAATATAGAGGAATAAACACCCCTTTCTCTTTTAGTAACTACCTCCATTCTGATGTCCATTAAAAGTTCATGGGGATATCCCCTAGTGATAAACATATCTACTATTTTATCACATTCCATAAGAAACCTTGTGTTATCTGAAGCCATCCTGGCCAACTGTATTAGCTGGCCCTTACCACTGATTTCTTCTGGTGCTGGGGATACCAACTTGAATAATGGAGGTATGCATTCGAAAAGGTGGGATTATGATTAATATTAGAAACAAAAATTTTGAACTGTGCCTTTACTGATATCCACATCTAAAAACACAATATTGTCCTTGTGATATGTGTGAGAAAATGATAAAAATTCCACCGTATTGTTAATGTATATAAAAAATTCTTGCAATCTTTCAATTGAATCGTTCCATAAAAGAAATATATCATCCAGGAATCTGGTATACATTCCCTAGTCCCTGGCATAAGAATTATTAAATAAATAATGCTCTTCCCACTCAGCCATAATATAATTCACAAACATGGGGGCACAAGCTGCGCCCATAGCTACACCAATAATTTGCTTAAAATACTGGCCCTCAAAATGTAAAAAAATATTCTTTAATACTATTTCCATTAGAGTACTCATAAAATTAATACCATCTGTATTCAATTGACTATGTTAGGCTAATTGCTCTTCAAACCAAACCAAACCAAACCCAAGTCATGCCGAATCATAGAAAATAAATTGTGAACATCTATGGTAACAAATATAGCTTCTGGGTTAAACTCCACCTTACTAGGTATCTTGAGAAAATGCCAAGAGTCCTTGAAATTTTTATGTATATTGGTTAATCCACTATTTTAAGTCCAAAACTTTTGCTATAAAAAGTATCTTTGACCTCTTGGCATCAACAATGGGTTTAAACAGGGGATTGTTGATGTCTTTATGCAATTTTGGAATCCCAAAAATGCTTGCCATTACCGGTTTGTCATTGGACATAAAACCAAATTCACTTCTGGAAATACACCCTTCAATCAATAAAGCCTCCAAGCTGAAGTCAATCTTAGAATAAGCAATGTGAATCTCATTTTTAGAAATTATCTCATATGTGTCTTCTATAAGTAAGGCATTCATTCAATTAACAATCAATTTGTTTCGTGACCACCAATCCACCCCCTTGTCTGGTTTCATCACACATATCTTACTTTCAGTTACCAGTTCTACTAACAAACACTGTTCACTTTTTGTTAAATTACTACTAAAATTTTTGCTACCATATCTATACATGTTCCTAATATCATATTCACAACATTTTTCATAAATTTGTAAAAGTCGCTGTTAAGGGGGATTGAAAACACTAAGCCAATGTAAGGAATCACGTCTCATATTACTACTAGTTCCGTTAAACCATAATGACAAATTCAATTTCCTTCAAACAATTTTAAATCAATAATAGTTCTCGTTATGTTGGCTCTTCATGCTGGTACAGAAGTCATTCCCTTAGACAATAAATCAGCATGTGCTGTCGTTAACACCTTTTCCGAAAAACTGTGAATATAAAAGTCTTCAATTGAATTAGATACAATAACCTTAAATAACCATTCAGTACCTTGTTGAATATTCAGTTCCTCTAATAATGTTGCTGGTTCCCTCGATAGTATCTCTTGGATTTCGTCCCTGGGCCAATTAATCCACTTTTAAGCTCTGGGGTTGACTGTGTTGTTAGTAATTTTGGATCCTCTTGGAACGTCTCACTACTCCTTCTCCTAAAGGGGCGGTCACCTCATTCTGATGAGTATTTGAATGCTCACTTCTGCTAGAAGAATTAGGATCCATTTGATTGGTTGAATCAGTATTGCCTAAGAAACCTGGTGGCTTCGGATAAGCTTCACCCACTTCACAGTCCTTTAAGTCTCTTCTCAGTTTACTCATTTTTCCCTCAAGCAGCTAATTGCAACTGGAATCCACTCTGTGAAATACATTAACATAATTGGTTTCATAATGATCAAATAAAAGATTAACTTTAATCTGCTTATTTAAAATATCCATTTGAGTGGAAACCTGTTGCATTTCAATGTTGTTATATTTAATCATTGGCCGCAAAATATCAAAGCCTGCTTCATCAAATATTTCATGCAACTCTTGTAGCATACCATGGTTTCTACCCACTCCATTGGGGTATCACCACAGTCTTAAACCCTTCGGTAGGTATTTGGACTCAAAATTCTTCTGTAAATAAGCATTTTCAAGTTGTGTCTTTTTAAATTTTAACATTTTCTCAAATTCCTTTATATTTATATATATATAAGCATTTTCAAGTTGTGTCTTTTTAAATTTTAAGAGTTTCTCAAATTCCTTTAATTTTCTACTAAGAACCATTACTTGATGATTGAGTATTACTATCCACAGTAAAGTTGAAACTTTGGTTTTTCCACACCAAAAATTGAGATTGATTTAATAGTAAATTATTGGAATCTTGATTTAGTAAACTGTTTAACGGACCTGTTGGCTGAGTGAGCGGTAAACCCAAACTGCTATTAGCCAGGAGGGCCAATGCGAGGATGACCTCGAAGCAGGCCGAGCCTCCTCCTCTGGCTCCGGGGAGAATCTTGGAGAATGGAGCCCAGGGAAAGACAGCCTAAGAATCTTTTCTGGGGTAGAAACCACTTTGGCAGGGGGGGCCGACTGAGCCGAAGGGTACTCTGGTCTCTTACGACCCCTCTCCTTGTCTCTATCTCTCTCTTTTTCTCTTTCCCTTTCTTTTTCTCTGTGCTTCTCCTTCCTGGCCTATCGCCCTGTTTTGAAGTGGGAGTGTGAGTCCCAGATAGGGGAGGAGGACCAGAAGCTGGTACAGCCACAGCTGTGGCTGAAGAAGAAGCCACCGATTCCACTGGGAGAAGACCAGCCAGAATCAACTTGGCCCTGAGATCCTGCAGAGTCCGAGGGTTAAAGGCTGCACAAATCTTGCAGCCCGAAGTAAGGTGGAGAACCCCTAAACACATGACGCACAGAGTGTGACCATCGGCCGGTGACAGCTCAGTGCATTTAGAAAAAGTTGGCTTCTGGGATTCCGACATAGCCACCCCACAACAAGCAAAGGCTAACTAGTAACCTAGATAAAAGTGCATGCACACACACACCAAGGGCAGGAAAGGGAGGCCTACACTAAGATAAAGTTTACAACTCTAAACTTTTTTTTTGCGGTAAAACCGAGGGAGAATAAAGGGGGAAAAAAACTAAACCCAGCACACACACACTTACATTGCACAGTTAAAGCTAGACCAAAAAGATCCCACTCTACCTGTCTGGAGCTCAGATTATCACGTCTTGCTGAAGCCGTGGCAAACGAGATCTGAGGGTTGGAATGAGACTGCAATGTAGTATGGGTGAGGGGAAGGAGCTTGGAGCTCGGATCTTAGCTTGGAAAGCTGCCGGCTCCGATCCGTATCAGATCCGAAACTCACAGGTTGATGACCAAATGAAGTTAATTACTTCAGATCAAATGTAAACAACTACTTACACATGTTCTTAGAATTATCACATGACTCTGCTTAAGTAACATACTTGGATGTAACCTGTACTAAAAAATAAGCATAGTTAGCATTTTGTTCCAGACAGAATAGTAATGGTAATCAACTCTTCACAAAAAAAAAAAAAAAATCAGGCAAGTGTATAGAGAAGTAGAAAACTCTGTCGACTGTTACTGGAATCAGAAAACACACCTGTAAATGCAGTTAAATTCAGAAAACAAAAGCAACACAGAGGCAAATAGTGTAATTCAACATTCACAAATGCTTAACTACATCACTTATTCTTATTTCTATTACTTCTAATCAAAATTATAATCACAACTAAGGACAAATTTAATTTCACTGGAACTTGACATTTTGCATGTACAACCTTGTTGGGTTTGTTTGCTGTATTGCTTGTTTGCTGTACTGTGCAATCAGATTTTGGAAAGCTGAAGCTGCTACATATTGTGCAGAGAGACTGGATAACTATGTTGGCAATTTACCTGCAGACAAGGATGATACCACATGACGTCATAAACCTAAATCTGTGGTAGAGTTCAATGTCTCTTAACTCTTTGCATGCTTCCACTGGGTTCACCAAATGTTTGCTGGTCTGACATCAGCAAAAAGGTACTCTGAAATATTTGGCACAGTAAAACTTTAAAATGTTATTTGGTGCACAAAATGGCCTATTGGGGCTTAAGAGTTTATCTGGAACCTGGAATTGGCAGGGATAATCCTGAATTTTTGAAAAAAGTAGTATGTCATTCACAATTTAGCTTCTAAAACGTTTGAGGAATGCATTGTTGAAAACCATGATGTTAAATTATCTCAGCTAAATAAAAAATGCAAGACAGTCTAAAGTTCTGTTACAGCATTTCAGGATAGCCCTGCCTACACAGCACTTAATGATAATTTTGTTTAAATTATCAAAATATGTATGGTGAGATGAAAATAATAAAACTAATGTAATATATAGCAGGGATTTGGGAGGCTATAACAGAAATGCCCAATTCACTTGGAAAAAGCAAACATTGATGGCACATTTTACATAGGGTCAGCCTAATAAATCCTTTTCTTCCAAAAATCCACTTTCCAACAAGCACAGAAGCCAGAGGGCTTCGGGATCCAGTGTTTGATTTGAAACCTCTGTGCAATTTTCCTCCACTGCTGATACAGACTGGTATGAGTGTGTGTTCTACCTTAAACAAGAAACAATTTACTGCTTTTGTATCCCCCTTTAGATACAAGAGGTGTGAAAGAAAACATCTCTAAAGGAACAAGTTCAAGACAGACTACAATGATAAATTAAGTGAATTTGTTAGTTAATATGTCCAATATTTTTTTTATTTCTGCACACAAGCTTCCTGTTTTGAAAAACATTTTTACATTTGTTCCTTTTGTTGTCCAACAAACACAGGTTAATACTGACAAAAAACAGTTCTGTAGGCTTTTTAATCTTCAATATTGTTTTTCTAAATATAACCCTGGTATAACTCATTCCACTCAGGGGAGTGATGACATTACCAAATTCAAGTTTAAAAAATTAGTTTTTGTCTGCCCTATCATCCTATGGTGAAGGCATTTGAACAACAGGTTATACAAGCTCTTCATACTGACCAGTCTTTAGGGATGCTCGGTGTAATTTAACCCTAGATGAAAAGAAAGCCTTAGATTCGTTAAGGGCAAATGGCTCTGTTGTACTTTCCACTGCTGACAAATGTGGTGTGTTAGTATTTCGGAGAAAAGCTGATTACGTTTGGGAAGCTCAACACCAGTTATTTGGTTGTAGACTTTTTCACCAAATTTCCTTGGATCTCACCAGACATTTCTGTAGTCAAACTGAGTATTTTTTAAGTAATGTTGTCTCATTGGGTATTATTGAGGACTGAAGTCACTAAATAATGACAGACATTTGATTTTCAAAATTCATATCCTTCAAAAGATGCATGCTAATGCAAAACATGTTATTCTAGCAAATATTTAAGTGTGTAAGAGTAATATTTAAAATATGTCCCTATTTTAGGCCCTTTGTCTTCCCCATTATTTTGGCTTTGTCCAGATTTCATGAACTAAGAGGTTGAAGGGTATGTGTCTACCCCACGCTTCTCTAAATTTGTTCTTGTTTTGTTACAGTTTGTTCATAGGTTCATAGGTAGGTAGTAGGCTATCAGTCCAAGGGCCTAAGTAAGCCTAGCGAACAAGGTTCCCTGGCTTACACCACCCAAGAAAGTTAACTTCCTGTGCCCCTGTCGAGCAGAGCCACAGAAGTGATCCCCAGGGTGTATTTCCTATTTCCCATCCACTCATCAATATTTTTCTTAAAGAGTGCTAATGAGAAACTTTGCTTGACATAGATGGGTAGCTTGTTCCAGAGTATAGGAAGTCTCTGGGACAGGAATCTATCCCTCCAGCATGTCCTGTTTATTGTGGTGACAAGGTTTAGGTCCCTAGAGTGTGTAGCTTGGAGGGATTGGGATTTATTAAGGTGTAGCATGTCCAACAGCTCTGGGTTTAACACAGCTTTATATGTTAGGCAGAGATCTCCTTGGATTAGGTGATATGCTACAGAGTAAAGCTGGAGTTTTTTGAGACCGTCAGTGTAGGGCATCTGTTTGAGGCCAGTAATCCTCTTTGTGAAGTACTTCTGTGGCCTTTCCAGCTGCTGCAGATGTCTTGTGAGGTACATTCCAAAAGGGGCGTTGTACTCTACAATGGGTCTAATGAGTGCTGAGTAGAGGGGAACATTGACCTCTTTTCCTGGATGAGAACCCTTTTGTGATGAGGTGTGCCACAAAGAAGGATTTCCTGATTGCTGTGGCGATGTGATTATCAAAGGAGAGACTACTGTCCACCTGGGTCCCAAGGTCTTTTATCACACATTCGGCATTAAGTAGACTGCCGTTTATGTGGTAGTTCATGGGTACAGAGTTTTTGCCAAAGGGGATGACAATGCACTTTTTGGCATTGAGCTTGAGGCCATGCCTCTGACACCAGGCATCTGTCTCAGTGAGGCCCTTCTGTAGGATGTCCACATTATTTGGGGACTCGACTATGGCTCCTAGTTTGCAGTCATCTGTGAACTTCATTAGCCAGAGGCCTTTTGTGTTAGCTTGTACTTCAGAGAAGTAGATATGAAACAGGAGAGGTCCCAGGACTGAACCCTGTGGTACTCCACTTGTCACTGGTATGAAGTCAGATTTGGAGTCTGCAACTTTTACAGTGTGGGTTCCGTCAGTGAGCCATTTGGCAACCCATCTTGTGACGTAGGGATTTATACCTAGTTTAGTGAGTTTAGCTATAATTCCAGAATGGGGGATGGTATTGAAAGCCTTGGCGAGGTCAAGATAGGCTGTGTGAACCACCTTACTCTCGTCTACGGCTTTGGTGACTGCCTCAAAGAAGTCGATCAGGTTCAGAAGGCATGATCTGCCTTTCACAAACCCGAACTGGGTGGGGTCCAGAGTTTGGAGGTTACCAATGTCTTTGTTTATGAGTTCCATGACGATACGTTCTATGGCCTTGCAAACCAGGCTTGTCAGGGTAATAGGGCAATAGTTCCCAGGATCAGTGATGGCTCCCCCTTTGTGGAGTGGGATAACTGTTGCTGTGAACCATTCAGTGGGCACAAAGCCTGACATGAGACTATGATTGAACATGATGCTTAGGTTGGGAGCCAGTTCATTCTGAAGTTAGTGTAAAATGCAGCCTGGGATGTTGTCCGGTCCCATGGATGCTGTGTTTTTGGTTTTAGAGAGTGCAGCTCTTACCTTCATAGATGTGGTTACAGGGACTCTGCATTCTTCCTGTATAGATATGGGCCCTTTAGGGGGTGAGAGGGGTGGTAAAGTTAGCACTGAACCTATCTGCCAGGATATTGGCAATATCATCTGGTTCTGTTATTTTCATGCTGTTGTGCTGTAACTCAGAGCAGATCTGGGTGTTGCCACTGAGATTCTTGACATAGCTATAGAATGCTTTGTGGTTGCCCTTAGAATCAGTGGCAATTTTGTTTTCGTAGCTAGCTTTGGAGCATCTTATAAGGGATCTCAGCTTCTTACTGACGCTGACCAGGGAGCTCCTCCACTCATGGGATTTTAGTCTCTTTTGCAACAGTTTCTTCCTTCTGTTGTAGAGTTTGTTTATGGCAGGGGACCACCAGATTGGCTTCCTTTTTTTGGAGGATAGCGTCTTAGTTCTGTTTGGGATAGCATGATCCATGCACTCGCGTAAGTGCTTATAGAGTGCATTTGTGTAGGATTCAGCAGTCGTAACTGTATTGTCCATCTGCATGGGTGTCATGAAGTTCGCCACTTCTGTCTTAAGAAGCTTGAAGTTGGCTTTGGAGAAATTTTTTACTGTGGTTTCCTTAATGGTGGGTGGGGGCGGGATGCAGATATCTAGGGTGATTAGCTTATGGTTGGATCTGACCAACGAGGAGCTGATTTTAGGTGTGGAACACCAGTCACTCATGTTGGTAATGACTAGGTCTAGGATATTGTTGCCCCTGGTGGGTGTGTGGATAAGTTGATCCAGGGCATTGGAATTTATGAATTCCAGAAAGCGTTGAGTGAAGGAGTTGGTACATGAGTAGTTTTCCCAGTTAATGGTGCGGTAGTTGAAATCACCTATTATTAGGGTGTTTGGTTGAACCCGAATATTTTCGTATATCAAGAAAAGTGGAATGGGAATCATGGGGCATAGTGGGGGATCTGTAGCAAGCTACAAGTTTGTGCTACACAAAAAATGTTTTCTATTTTTAAGACACATGTTCATAGGTAAATACTATGCTAGCTGCCCTTGTGGAGTATTTTAAGCCTAGCCAATTTCCCCAAAAGTGGGCAAATCAAGCCTTGGATCTTGTATTTGTGAGATAAACACTCTAAACATTATACTGACCCTCCCGCATGTTGTCTTCGGCAGATGGGAACAATTTTTGCCCTGATTTATTATGATATATGCATGAGATATGTTGAGACAATGATTTGTTCTTGACCGTGGCAGGAACAGATTTTTGGATTAAATTTGCTCATGGAAAAAATGGCAAAATGATTGCTGGGTGTTGTGGAAGGGTACCATCATAATCATCATCAACATCAACCTCCTTTGTCCCATTTTCTACATGGGGTTGGAGTGTCATTGTTAACTGTTGCCATCTCTCTCAGTTCAGTGCTACACACCTGCCTTCTTCGACACTCATGTTTGACTGCCGGTGATTTTCTCTCACACAATCCATCCACCTCTTTGCTGGATGCCCTTGTTTCCTCTTACCTTCTTCCTGTCTGTCTCAAATCTTCTTCACCAGATTGTGTTTTGCTTTTCTGCACATGTGCCTGAACCTCATTAATCTGTTCTCATTGATCTTTTCTACAATTGGAGCTACTTTGGCCTCTGCTCTTATCTCCCCATTTCTTCGTCTGTCCCACAGTGTGCATCCTACAGTCAATCTCAGGCACTTCATTTCCATCGCCTCTAGCTTCCTCACCTACTCTTTTACTGCCCAGGTTTCTGTACCATACAGTAGTACTTGTCGCTCCACTGCTTTGTACACCTTACTTTTCAGTTTCTTTGGCATTGTTCTGTCATACACTACAACTGACACCCTATGCCATTTGGCTACAGCCTCTCTGATTCTAGGTTTGACCTCTTCGTTCAGATTTCCCTGCTCCTCAATCACCCCTCCTAGATACTTGAAGTTGTTACTGTCTTACCTTCTGTCTCTATTCTCAGCTTCTTCTGATTTCCCAAATTTGCTGCCATTATCACCGTCTTCAGTTTTGCATTCCATTCCCCTATCCTTTGCTGACGTTCTTGCTCAGTCTGCCTTCAATGCCACATCATCTGCATACAGCATCTTTGTTGATTTGTCCCCTCCGACCTGTTTGCTAATGTAGTCCATCACCAGTATGAACAGTAGTGGGCTCAAAGCTGAACAGTGATGCACATCTACTGCCACTGGGAACCCCTCTGTAAGACAGAATACTGTTCTTACTTGAGTCATTTGGTCCTTGTACATAGCCTGCATTAATTCTACCAATGTTTCTGGGACTTTGAATCACCACAGTACTGCCCAAATCAACTTTCGTGTGACCTTGTTATATGCTTTCTCCAAGTCTAGGAATGCCCAATTGGACTCTTTCCTCATCCCTAGCTTCTTCTCAACTATCTGTCTCAATCAAACATCGGGTCAGTTGTGCTGCATCCTGATCTGAATCCAAACTGCTCGTCTCCCAACTTACTTTCTACTACTCTGCGTATCTCTTTATCAGTCACCCTCTCCGAACTTTCATGCAATGTGACAGAAGTTTGATTCCTCTGTACTGCCAAAAGTTTTGGATGCCCCCTTTGCTCTTGTACACTGGTACGAGCATGCTTATTCTCCAGTCAACTGGGATATGCCTCTCTCTCCACACTGCTTTGAGTACCCTCAGGAGCCATTTCTCCCCTATCTCACCCAGCATATTTATCATATCTGCTGTGACCTCATCTGACCCTGCTGCTTTCCCTGACTTCATTTTCCTTAGTTCTATTCTTACTTATTCTAGGATGGACTCCTGTTATTCTCTCATTTTAGGCTGTCTGGGGCAGTACTGCTTCTCCTTCCATCTGCCTTTGATGTCCTGTGGGCTGGTGTGCAGGTTGTTGCTGACATCTCTTATGAAGGATGCATGACTATTTTTTTATCTTTCTGTCTTTGCCTTGCAACCTGCTATAGCTTCTTTATGCTACATACTGAGTCACGTTTCAGAAGCTGTTAGAGTACCTCCGATGGACTATTCTTTGCTATTTTCACTCCTTTCTTAGCTTCTTTGTTAGCCAACCAGTATTCCTTTCAACCTGGTCCATCTTTTCTATCTCCCACTTCTTCCTGCTCTCCTTTCTTTTGATAACTTCCTGGACTTCTGCATTCCATCACAATCTTTCTATATGTACCTTATTTCCATGCCTCTCTCAGCCACATATCTATTGTGTAGTCCTCACATATGCTGTTTTGAGGTTCTACCATTCTTCTTCAATTCCATCTATTTCCTCTTCTTCTTCTTGAGGTGCTCGACCCCTGAGTAATTCCTTTAATTGTTTTGCTTTCACTCCAGTCAGTTTCCTAGTCTTTAGCCTGGACTCTGTTAACCTTAGAGTCTTCTCTGAACACTACTTGTGGCTGATTGTGGCAACCAGTGTTTATGCTGTGGGTCAACTGTTTCACTGGGAATGACTTTGCAATCACTGATTCTACCCCAGTGCCCTTTCCTTACTAGGAGGAATTCTACCTGAATTGCATGTTGGCTACTCATGTATGTCATCTTGTGACTGTCTCTCTGTGAACCATGTGTTGGCTACTATCAAGCCACAGAAGTCTAGAATGGCCTCTCCTCCTTTATTCCTGTTGCCCCACCCATGTGGACCCAGGCAGTCATCATATCATGTTCTGTCTGTCCCACTATGTGCATTCAAGTCACCCATTATCAACTGCAAGAGTACCAGTGAGGGTATGCAACAGTTTGGACAATATCGCAATGATAATGTTTTAGTATTGAATTCACATTTACCTATGATTTATTTGTATCCAACTATTTGGATATCTCAACAACAAACCTTCCAGAGGGAACTGTTAATACTTCCATTCATGGAATACCCTTTCATTGAAATATGCATGTACGTGTAGAAAAAAAGAAATGCCATGTTGGTCCACTAACAGAAAACATCAATACATTGGAACACAGATGTGATACATTTTATTTACATGCAGAGAATTCTTACCCACCGCACACAATCAGAATTGTCCCCTACTCACAGTTCCTCCACGTTAGGAGAATTTGCAGCCATCATTCTCAGTTTTAGGATGAAACCAAGGGACTAAAATAACATTTCTGCACAGGGGCTATGATGTTAATGTAATAAAATGGAACATAAATCAGGCTAATCTTCAGCCAAGGGATGAGCTTATTATTGTTTTTTTCTATGGTTATGGACCACAGCAGCAATACTCATATCCCATTAAATATTTTACTACATATGGTAACAATGGTTATAACATCAGACAATGTACAACAGCATTGGCATTTATTAGTGAAGGATGGCTGTTTTAGAAATATTGTTTCTGAACATGTACAGATAACATAATATAGGGTTAAAAATCTGGCTAAAGTTTTTGGCTCATTTTAAAACGTTATGTGAAGATATCAAAACAAACTAACCTTTCTGGTGTTTACCGATTAGCAGTTGCCTGTGTGGTCATTGTGCACACTGCAGTATTGTTTTAAAAACAAAGTAGTTTATTTCAACTAATGTTGGACAGATGAAGATGTAGTTGTATTATGGCTATTTACATAAACGAGTGGTGAGAGTTAGTGAGTGTTTAGAGTAGGGGGGATTATCTAGGAACATCACATGCACATGGTTAGTAAGTAAGTAGGTAGAGCTTTAGTTGAGTTTTAAATTATTTTAGGCAGTCTTCCTGTTGTATTGCTAGTGGGTTTGAATTTCAGAATTTAGTAAGTTGGTGGGAGAGAAGTGATTTGCCAGCAGTATTATTTGGTTTGGGTCATACTTCTCAAAAGTCCAAATTTTTGCAGAATGTCCAGATTTTTGACTCGTATTTTTGATCTGTTCCTCATAAAATGTTTGGTTTTCTGGCAAATTAATGAGGCCTGATACCACTTAATAATGATCCACATTCGAATTTCTGACTTCATAATATTCAGAAAATGCTTACTAATACAAAACCTTTTATTCTAACAACCTTCTAAGTTTATAAGATTAACATTTAAAATCTGTCCCTATTTTTGGGCCTTTGGCCCCCATTCTTTATGGCTTTGTCCAGATTTCTTGTGCTAAGAAGTTGAGAGGTATGGTTTGGATATACATAATAGATATTGTCTAATGCTCACAGTGGCCTGGAAGGTTTATATATTTGTATGAGGCTGCAGATGGATGGGGGGTTGTTGGATTTATACACAATGTACTACTCAACAGTTCAGAATCTTGCAGAATGTTCAGATTTTTGTCTTGTATTTTTGTCTCTCATAAAAAAATTGGGTTTTCTGACAAATCATTGAGGATTGAACACAGAAAATCATGAAATCATTTGTTTTAGACTCCACACCATTCAGAAAATTCAGGCTAATACAAAACCTGTTATTCTATCAACTTTCTAAGTTTAAGAGTAATATTTAAAAAAAATTGTACCTATTTTTGGATCTTTGTTCCCCCATTATTTATAGCTTTGTCCAGATTTCTTGCACTAAAAAGTTGAGAGGTATGAGACACAATGTTACGGACTTGATGAAGTTATGAGTAGATTAGATAATGTGGGAATTCCAGCTACTGTAATTCCCTTAGGGCTTTACAGTGGTGTGTTCTGTTTGGAAGGTATGTGGTGAATCATGCTATTTTGTAGTAGCATTACACAAATTTGTTTTGCAAGGCCACTTGGATGTTGTTTAGAATGGGCACAAAATATGTTAGAGTAGGCAAGAGGACAGAGGAGAAATGTGTTTTCTTGTAGTATCTGAGACAAAGAGTTTGGCTGTAGAGAGAGAATTCGTTTTTGGTTTATTTTTTGCTATATTTTGTATGTGTGTAAAATTTTAGGTTCTCATCTGCAAAGATGTCTAGTAATTTAGTATGTGTGATAAGTTCATTTTTTTGTTTTGTTGGATAAGGTAACTACGAAGGAGGCTTTGTTTATTGTAAGCTGTTTAGGAATAGATAGGATTAGTTTGGCTTTATTTGGGTTTATGAATAGCTGGGCGGATGTTAGCCAGATTTCTATAGAGGAGAAGAGCTCATGAGTAAGTTCTTGTAGTTTGTTGACATTTTTTGTGATACAGATATCTGCGGAGTCATCTGCATACTGTATTAGAGATGCAGTTTTACAACCTTTATGTAGGTCATTGATAAAGATGTTAAAGCGAATGGGTCCCAAGAGTGACCCTTGTAATACACTGTCTAGTATGGGAAGAAAAGATGAAATGTCATTTTGCCACTTGACTGCTTGAGCTGTATTTTGGAGGTAGTTTGGGAACCATGATACAGCAGTGGTGTGAAATCCTAGAGTTTGTGTAGGAGAATGGAGTGAGAGACAGTCTCAAAGGTCTTGGATAAGTCAAGGAAGATGGCAGACACCAAGTTTCCACCATTCCTATTTGTGTTTATGGTATTGGCGAAACTACATAAAGTGGTAGAGGTACTGTGATGGGGGATAAAGCCATGCTGAGATGAAGAGAGGAAGTTACTTTGTATGAGGTAATGTAAGAGTTGGGACTGGATACATTTCTTGAGTATTTTTGATAGTGGAAAGAGGATGGCAAGAGGCCTGTAGTTTGAGGGTTCAGTTGAATGCACTCCTTTGTGGATGGGAAGACTATAGCTTTTTTTTCTAGAGGGTAGGGACACATATGCTTCACTGATGGAGTGATTCATTAGAATTGAGATGGGGTAGTATATTGTTTCCACAGTATTCACCAGGTAGGCTGTAAGGGGCTTAGGCAGTGGCTTTCAATTTATGGCAGAAGAGTCACTGCTATAGGGGACCTTAACCTAGCCAGCGAAATTAGCAGGGCATGCTGGAGAGACAGATATGTCTCCCAGAGGTTGCCACTGCTCTGAAACAAACTCCCAATTCATGTAAAACATTGCTCCTCAATAACCCTATTTAAGCGTAACCTGGACAGTTGGATGGGAAACCATAAATTTACACTGGGTGTTTCAAAGCGTAATCTGGACAATTGGATGGGAAACCATAAATTTACACCGGGGGGGTTCACCTATACTGCTCTTGGACAGGGGCAGCCAGTGCTGATCTTAGATTTGCAACTGATGCTGAGTTTAGATTTGCATTGCAAAAATAAACTATATATCTTGGTCTATAAGGAAACAAGGGTATAACATGGCTAGGTTTTAAAGGCCCTAGGGCCAATAGCCAAGTAACCTCCTGTGATCCTATGATCCTATATAATAGTTTCTTTATGTAAGCAGTGGGAACTGGTTGGAAGGAGAGATCATGAAGAGGGATGGTCAGTGGTGGTGCTGTCTGGTTGTTGGTATTAGGGGAATTTTAGAGTAGTGCTGAGACTAATTGAATGAAATAAAAGTTGAAAGCATCAGCACACTTGGTAGAGTTGTTGCCATTGTTAAGTGTAGGTGATGGTTCACTGGAGTGACCGGGATTGAGCAGCTGATTTATAGAGGACCAGAATGTCAATGGATTTTTCTAGATTTTATGTTGCAGGTCAGTATAGTAAGTTTTTATCTAACAATTTAATTTTTTGTTGTCTGAATTTTTGAAGATATTTTTGTCACAGAATTTTTTCTTTGCTTGGGTGAAGGGTTAATTATCATTACAATTCTGTTTGAAAAAATTCTCAGCTATGCATGTATTTATTTAGTATCATTTACATCCTTTTATGTTACTTGAGTATTGTCATGTGAAAATTACAATAATATATACGTTTCTGTGTACATCCGTCTGCAGATATGCATTGATAAAAACATTTGTTTGGTGAAACCAAAGTCTGCAGAATATTCTCCTATTAAAACAGCTATTTCCTTTTTCCAATTGTTGGTTTCTTTGAGGTTTGTTTCCATCTTTACCATGCAGTGCAATGTGGAATTTTATATGTGGAGCCTTTCTGGGGTTATATATATCATGCATACATATGTAGCAGCATTGTTATGGTGGGACGAAGGAGCAGCAACCCAAGGTGCAACATACTAATGGGCATGATTAGCAGATGCCAACTGGTTTTCAACACAGTACATTACAGGCATTCAAATGCAGGTACTGCAGCTGTGCTCAGAACTGAAGTGCTTAGCACTCAATGTGTGGAATAAACTGTCATCTGCTTGCTACATTTTAGCAAGCAGTTTGCTACAGTTTAAAAAGGAAATAGTTTTATTCTCCTCAACTTAGAGCTGTGGGAAGCAGATCAGGTGCAAGATTAGCTAGCTACTCCTGTGTGTGGTGTGTGTGTGTGTGTGTGTGTGTGTGCGCGCGCCTGTGTGTGTATAGATACATAGATAGATAGACAGATACACAGACAGACATATAAATAGATAGATTACCTATATACAAGTAAAGAGTAAAACTGTCACACAAACTAAGAGTTGGGGGATATTAATGGGTGCTATGTATAAATAGATACATAGGCTCATAGGAGATTACTAGGCTAATGGCTTAAGAGCCCTTACAAACCTAACCAATATAAGCAATTTTACCAAATATATGTCCCCTATGGGCAAGAGAATGGCATGGATTTGTGCCTATGCCTTGAGTATCTTGTAGCTTGTCCCTGTCCATTAGGGACATAGGCACTACCTCAGGTATAAATTTGTGAATTCCCATCCATTGATCCAAACTGCATTTGAAGGGGGCAAGGGAAGGGCTCTGCTTAGTGTGAGTAGAAAGCCTGTTCCAAAGAAGAGGCAATCTCTGAGACACATATCAGCATGTTTTGTTGAGTCACTGAATATGTTTAGATCCCTACATCAGGTGGCTCCTGTGCTGTTTGACTTGTGGATGTGTAGCAGCTCCATCAGGGCTGGATTTGTGAGTGCCTTGTAGGTCAAGCATAGGTCACCCCTTAATAGTCAGTAGGAGACAGAGTAAAGGGATAGGGCTACTAGTCTATCCACATAGGACATTGTTTACACCCTGTATTTTCTTTGTGAGGAACCTCTGAGGCTACTCCAGCTGCTTAAGTGACTAGTAAACTACATGCCAAATGGCACATTGTACTTGATTATTGGTCTAATGAGGGCTGATTACAGTGGGACTATAACTTTCTTGGATCTAGATGCCATAAGTTTACTTATAAGATTTGCCACAAAGAAGGGCTTCCTCACCACTGTTCAGGCTACTATCTGTATAACTAGATCTCTTACCTCCGAGTCTACTCTTAGGGGTATGCTATTGATGTTGTAATTTGCATTGGTATTTGACTTCCAAAAGGTATGATAGTGCATTTTTTTGCATTAAGTTTCAGGCCTTGATTCTGTCACCAATCATTTGTCACCCTCCTGAAAGATATTTACATCATTGGGGGATACAATGATAGTCCCCAGCTTGCTGTCATTTGCAAACCTTGTCATCCAGAGGCCTTTCGCATTAGCCTTGACTTCAGAGAAGTTTAGCCATGACTTATGCTCATAGACACAGAGTTATTTGCAGAATGACTGATACATCAGTGGCAGTAAACCTTTATCATTCAGATCATACTGTATTAGACACATCAGTTAGAGTTATTCAAGAACATTTCCATATACCTCTGGAAAGGGCGACAATTGGGATAAAGCTACACTGACTTCTCAATATGATGGCGTATGCAACTCCAATATTACTTTTATGAGACTATAACATTTAAGCACTGCAACAAACACTGAATGCATACTAGGTATACTGAAGGACAACAAATATACAGGCACTTCATGGTTCTATAATGATTTTATCTTCTTTTTCTTTCAGTGCTCCCATTAGGATCATCTGTTTCCATTTCTTCCTGTCCTCTGTGTGAACGCTGCCAGCCTAGCCAGATAGAATTTTATAGATAATTCTGTCATCTGTAAATATTAATGTGAACAACAGGCTTGTTGTCATAAATGGAAAAAACTGCTGTAAGGAAGCTAAGTCAAACATTTTATGATTGTCTTTGATCTTTAGAGTTGGCTCCAGCCTGTCTAGATGAAGTCATTCTTTCTTTTGTTCTAACCAAGAGTTAAATTGCTAGATTTAAACATGCAAACATATTTTCATTGCTCTGCTTCCTGACCAGCTGCAAGATAACACAAGGAGATGTTAATGTAAATGTAGTTTCTGTTAGTGTGAAGAATGATGTAATGGGAACCAGGAATGTGATTTTAAAAACAGAGAGAATCAGAGAGCATTTTTGTCTTGACCATCCAACTCGCCAGCACTGTCTTGCTCTATAAGTAAGTTTATCCTAGATTTGTGTTTTCTCTCAAAAATAGCTAGAAACTAGAAAGATTAGACTGTTTTTCTGTGATGTCAGAACTATACTACTGAATTATTTTAAGCATTTCTCTGTGATCTCTGAACTCTTGACTAGCACTGTGTAGTAAGAAGTAGTGACTCGTGTTTTCATTATTTATTATTAAATATTTTAAAACCTTTCAACTGTGGCTGCTTTGTGTAGAGATAATTTAAGCTCTTAAGAGTACTTGCATGCCTTTGGTAAAATTGTACAAAGCCACTCTAATAGCTTTAGCCCTGGGCTATACTACCAATTGGATAATAATATTGCACAGTAATAATTGTGTGTGTGTGTGTGTGTGTGTGTGTGTGTGTGTGTGTGTGTGTGTGTGTGTGTGTGTGTGTGTTAGCTATTTGGGCAGGAACACGAAGCACTGGTTGGACAGAGAGGGTGCAGGAGGTTTTAGCTTGCCCACTAGGCTGAGATCTGGACCCTATAGCTGTGCCAGTGGGGAGTCTTATTGGGGACCTGGACAGCAAGGGAGTGACCAGCCCCGGACTAACAGTGATTTGTGTGCTCTTAAGGGAACTTGCACTTTACTGTGTGTATATTTGTTATCCTTTACTCCTATATGAGATGCCCCTCACTGATGTTAGTGGTGAGGATTGAGGTTCCTTGATTGCTGGGCTAGGGCATGGGTGTCACACTCTGCATCTTGCTCTGTCACACCAACCACCTGCATGTCCTCTCTCACCATATAGATAAACCTTATCTTAGGCTTTCCTCTTATCTGGCAGCTTCATCCCTAGCATCCTTCTCCCAGTATACCCAGAATTCTTCCTCAGCACGTGTCCAAACCAACACAATCAAGCCTCTCTGGCTTTTTCTCCAAACCGTCCAACCTGAGCTGACCCTCTAATATACTGATTTCTAATTGTGTCCATCCTCGTCACACCCAATGGAAATCTTAACATCTTTAACTCTGCCACCTCCAGCTCTGACTCCTGTCTTTTTGTCAGTGCCACCATCTCCAACCCATATAACATAGTTAGTCTCATTATCATCTTCCCTTTCACTCTTACTGGTACCCATCTATCACAAATCACTCCTGACACTCTTCTCCACCCACTCCACCCAGCCTGCACTCTCTTCAACTCCCTTCCACACTTACCATTACTCTAAAATGTTGATCCCAAGTATTTAAACTCATCCACCTTCACCAACTCTACTCCCTGCATCTTCACCATTCCTCTGTCCTGCCTTTCATTCACACACATATATTCTGTCTTAGTCCTGCTGACCTTCATTCCTCCCCTCTCTAGAGCATATCTCCACCTCCCCACCTGTTCCCTACTCTCACTACAAATCACAATGCCATCCTGAAACATCATAATCCAGAGGGACTCCTGTCTGATCTCATCTGTCAACCTGTCCATCACCATTGCAAATAAGAAAGGGCTCAGAGCTGATCCTTGATGTAATCCCACCTCCATCTTGAATGCATCCATCACTCCAACCGCAGACCTCACCACTGTCACACTGTCCTTATACATATCTTGTACCACTCTTACATACTTCAGTACCATGCCCAACTTCCTCATACAATACCACAACTCCTCTCTAGGCACCTTGTCATATGCTTTCTCTAAGCCCACAAAGACACAATGCACTTTTTTCTGATCTTTTCTATACTTCTCCATCAAAACTCTCAGAGAAAACATCACATCTATAGTGCTCTTTCCTGGCATGAAACCGTACTGCTGCTCACTAATCATTACCTCCCTTCTTAACCTATCTTCCACTACTCTTTCCCATAACTTCATGTTGTGGCTGATCAATTTTAAATCTCTGTAGTTACTACAGCTCTGCACATCACCCTTATTTTTGAAAATCAGTACCAATACACTTCTCCACTCCTCAGGCGTACTCTCACTTTCCAAGAATCTATTAAACAATCTGGTTTAAAACCTCACTGCCAACTCTCCATGCTTACACGGGTATGCCATCTGTATTAACAGCCATTCCATTTTTCATCCTCTTCATAATGGTCCTTACTTCCTCCTTGCTAACCCATTGCACTTCCTGATTCACTATCACCACATCATCCAACCTTTTCTCTCTCTCATTCTCTTCATTCATCAACCCCTCAAAGTACTCTTTCCATCTACTCAACACACTCTCCTCATTTGTGAGTATGTTTCCCTCATTATCCTTTATCAACCTTACCTGCTGCACATCTTTCCTAGCTTGGTCCCTCTGTCTAGCCAATCGGTACAGGTCCTTCTCTCCCTCCTTAGTGTCCAACCTTTCATACAACTTGCCATATACCTTATCCTTAGCCACCTTTCTCTTCATCATACGCTTCATCTCCTTGTACTCCTTATAATGAATCAAAATGATGTCTGTCTCAGAAAGTTAACAACATTAGAAAGACTTTTGGGGCTGTGTAATGCTGGCAGCTTTGTTTTATTCATGCAAAAAGAAAATTGAATATAATATACTGCTAACTTTTTAATTTGAATACTACTAACCATAAGCTTAAGCCACAAAGACCCTTATATTCAGTTTATTTTAACATTAATTATCTTCAAAGGTACCAGCTAAGAGTTGCACTGGCATATTAACACATACAAGCTCTAATTTTAGGGTAACAAAACTTACTCTGTCTCGTCTCTTTTTACTTTTGTATTAGCTAAAGCATCATACAACATACAGTATGTCTCTTTTGATGCTCTAAGGCATGGCCTCTTCATATTTATCTACATTACCAATTTAAGGCATCTGCATATCCTAAGATATGACATCTTATTCTCGTCAGGCCCTACTTTTTTCATCACATAACACCATGACCTGGACATTACTGCCACAATTTATAATTCTAATCCAAAATAATGTCATACTTAAGAAAAACTATTAAATTATTATACATTTTTTATTTTTCAAGCTCTCCCTGTCTCTCTCTCTCTCTCTCTCTCTCTCTCACACACACACACACACACACACACACACACACACACACACACACACTTGTCTGAGTGACAGCACACACACGTCTGAGTGAGAACACACACACACATGTCCAAGAGCACACACACACACACTACCCCCCACACACACACATCCTACCCACACACACTCACGTACATGTCCGAGTGCACGCACACACACACACACACACACACACACACACACACACACACACACACACACACACACACATATGTCCGAGTGAGAGCACACACACACACACACACACACACACACACACACACACATGTCTGAGTGAGAGCACACACACACGTTCAAATGAGAGTACACACACACACACACACACACACACACACACACACACACACACACACACACACACATGTCTGAGTGAGAGCACACACACACGTCCAAATGAGAGTACACACACACACACACACACACACACACACACACACACACACACATGTCCAAGTGAGAGAGCGCGCACACACACACACACACACACACACACACACACACACACACACACACACACACACACACATCTGAGTGAAAGCGCACACACACACACACACACACACACACACACACACACACACACACACACACACACACACACATCTGAGTGAGAGAGCACACACACAAACACACGTCCGAATGAGAGCACACACGCGCACATCCGAGTGGGAGCACACACATACACACGTCCGAGTGAGAGCACACACATACACATGTCTGAGTGAGAGCACACACACACACACACACACACACACACACACACACACACACACACACACACACACATGCGTCTGAGTGAGAGCACACACACACGCACACACACACACACACACACACACACACACACACACACACACACACACATATGCGTCCGAGTGAGAGCGTACACACACACACACACACACACACACACATTCAAGTGAGAGCGTACGCACACACACACACACACACACACACACACACACACACACACACACACACACACACACACACATCCGAGTGAGAGCACACTTCCACACATGCACAAGCACACAAACAGCCAATGCAGCAGTCTTTGAATTATATATCATATTTCTGATCATGCTAGCTGGATACTTGACATTTTCTCACACAAGTATTTTTCAATGTTTCATTTCGCCAATGAGAAAAAAAAAACATTTACTCTCCCCTTCCTTTCTAGAAACAAATGAGTATTCTAGCCCTGTATCTAACAGCAATAACTAAAATAATTAATCAGCCACTAAGAATGGACTCATGTAAGTCCAAAAGCTTGAGCAATTGTAAAATCAGTATCTGTCCTATAAAAGGTATCACATCACCTCAGTATTTCTGCGTTTTCTGTTTAGTGTCCAGAATGGCACCTCTACCCATTATCTGGCATTATTAGTGTGCAGTATAAGCTGGGGGAGTGAAAATGACTCCAACAGATCAGGAAAGGTATCTGGGATACTGATCTTACCTATACTGGGCCAGTAGAAGCAGACCAAGTGAGCATTGCTAACAGAAAACTGAATGCTGAGTACATCCTCAGGGAGATAGACTCTGGAAACAAAAAAGTAATGCTACTGCTCTACTCAGACCTTGTCAGGGCACACCTTGAGTACTCTCTGCAGTTCTGGAGGCAATACAAAGAGATGGCCATCAGGATACTGGAAGAAATCCAGAATATCAATAGAAGAGTGTGCTGGGTGGATGGAAAGGATATGACCAGAAACTAATGGAACAAGAGTGCTTATAACATGATAGAAGAGGACACAGTAGAGGTATACAAGGTCATATGGGGGGGGGTGTAAAGGGTCATCCTGAAAAGGAAGGGCAAAAGAAGCAACTGGCAAGGATCAACTGTTTCCTGGATCTACAAAAGTGCTTCATCATGGATAAGAATATAAGTATGTGGAATACTTTACTGAAATGGGAGATGGAGAGGTAATTTACAAATGTATTCAAGAGAGAATGGCACAAGTAAAGAAATGATATGAGGGAAGACAGACAAATGGGAAACAGAATGTCAAAGGCACTTAAAAGACAGACAAGACAGGATTAATGTTTTCTACCATCAAGCAAATGTAACAAAAAATGTAAAAAATAGATGTATAAAATACCATTAAAAAGTGGAAAAACATTAACTACGCATTTGTAAACCATTTCCTGCCATCAAATGTAATAGAGAATTAGGAAACCATAGCTACCCTCTGTAAATGTTCAACAACAAAACAAAATAAAATAGAAACATTTTATATAAAATCAATGGAAATGATGGAATATGTAAATAGATATACCGAGTTGCTTAGAAATGCCTAAATATTATTTGTACAATGTAATAATAATTAAACATTTATTTTGTATTTGTTCACTAAGAAAGTCAATTTAAGCAAAAAAAAACTTTTTAGAGGAGGCCTACAGATAAGTATTCCATAGAAAAATCAATCAGTGTAAGTGACAACAATTTAAGTATTAGATACGTACATTAGCAATGCATTACAAATAAATGATAAAAATTAGACAGATATACAATATAAATTAAATATGAAATGCAGAATATCCCAATTATGTATCATAACTCAAAATAATTTCTTTAGTTATACCAGTTTGCTCACCCAGTATTTAAGATAGCTTAGTCTGCAGTGCATTTTTAAAATCTGCCAACTCATTACACTCCCATAAATAAGTTTCCAGTTATCTCTTTCTTTTCCATCACACCTCCAACATTTGCTATCTACCTGAGGAAAAATCCTTTGGAGTCTACTTGAGATAAAATACCTATGTTCAATAGAAATAAATTAAAAATATAAATTATGGAGACATAACAACATTGATTGAAAACAGCATTGTCATAAGGCACACATACATATTAGGAATTATCATTTACAGGAAAAAAAAAAGAGGAATAGGATAGCCAGAGAAAGGTTGCAGATAGTAGGAAAACTGCATTAGTATACCAAGTCTTTGGCAGATTTCAGCTTTGGAAGACCTGCTGGTTAATAAGGGTACAGTTAGGCTAAGATGGGGATTGTTTTGTGGGGACAGTAGGCAGCAGTTTAGAGAGAGATGGTGGTAATAGAGATACAAGGAAAAAGGAACACAGATTATATGTTAGAATAATCAGGTGGAGCAGGTAGTATGGAATGATGAGTGCTAAGAAGAAGAATGTCTGTTAATTTAAGAATACTTGTGGAGAGTTTATTGTCTTAGTATTGCACTGTTCCACAGAGGGTTGGATTTAGTGCAGAGCCATATTTGTCTAAGATGTTGCTTTGGTTCTGTTTTAAATGATTGTAAGATTTAATACGTCTCAAAGGAGCTGAGATAGAATTCCACTTTTGAGACACTGTTGGAGTACAATTACATGCAGAATTTTTGTAATTAGTTACCATAAGTAACTGTTTGTCTTCTGAGCGCAAGGTTTTATTTGGGAAGTTGGAGTGAATGATAAAGTTTAGGCCTGGGCATATCTTAGGTTTATAAAGCAGTTTGTGGATTATAAGTAATTGTGAATATGTCAGGGTACGTGAAAGTTAAAGGCAATTAGGCTGTTTGAGAGGAAAGTAGTGGTGACTTATATTGAGCTGATTTGCAGCAAATTAGGCAAATTTGTTATAGCAATGATGATGTTTATGTGTTAGAGTGATGCTCAGGTTGGAGAGTCCTGCAAAGGCACGTAGGAGGATTGGGAGTAGGTAGGCTGTGATAATGCGTACCCATGCTGTATCTGTAAGGAATAGTTTTACCCTGTAAAGACAATCTAATTTTTGTTGTGCCTTTTGTATTGCTTTTAGGATATGATGATCAACTTATATCTGGTCATCTATGGTAATTCCTAGCAAACTGCTATGTGATACCAGTTCTATTTTTTTCATATTTCATTGAGTTGAGTGTAAAGAGATTTTTTGGGACGCAGTGAGTTAATGTGGGGTCAATAACATTGACTTTGTTTTCCCTGAGTTAAGGAGGAGTTCAGAATTGTCAATTCATGTTTTTGAAAAAAGGATTATTGAGTTAGTTGTTGGAGTGAGAATAATCTTTTAGCTATACAGATATGGGTGAAATTATCAGCATATCGAACAAATGAGGCATGTGTAGATGCAGACTGTAAGTCATTTTATAGTCTGTTCTCTGTTGGTTAGGTAGCTGTGAAACCACTGGAATAAGGACTCTATAAAGTTGATGGTGGAAAGTTTATACAGGAATTTTTGGTGGCAGCAGTATTAAAAGCCTTGGATAAGACAAGAAATAGTGGGGATACTGGATTGCTTGAGTAATTTCTGTTTTGGTTGACTGTATTAATGGAGCTGAGCAGGGCACAGGTATTACAATGATTGGGACAGAAGTTATGAAGCGTTTATGTCATCGAAAGCCGAAAACACCGAACACCATTTAATCGGACCTAAATAACCTAAAGCACATAATATCGAACATTCAGAACAGCAATTTTTTTCCCAAGGAAAACATTTGCTATTCCGAAACACATTCACACAACACAGGCACACCAAAAAAACAGCAATCCACACACTTACGCTTAAAATCATACATCTAACCCTACACTAAACTATACAAACACTACTATCTATCCACTTACCATAACTCAACCCTCACCCTAATGTCAGTCACTATCGCACACTCACCTTACCCGCGTCCTAACCCTAACTCACTTAACCCACCCCTAACCCTAAACTCTGTCACTATCACACACGCACCTCACCAACGCCCTAACCCTAACTCACGTAACCCACGCCGTAAACCTAACGTCCACACAATCACACACTTACCTGAACCCTCGTAACTTTCCACCACAGTGCTAAAAATAGCAAAGCCACAGAAACGGACAACCAAATTCTTTCCCTAGGAAAGAATTTGATGTTCTGCAGCTTTGCTATTTTTATCGTTCGATGCATAGGGTTCAACATTGTGGCATTCAACGTTATTGACTTTCGATAACGTGATATGAACCCGTTATGAAGTGCTAGAGAGAAGTTTTTCTCAGAATTAATTTAAAATTTTGTGAGTGAATACACTTCTCTAGAATTTCTGAAGTGATAGTATTGCTATGGGCCAATAGTTTGAGAGGTCAGTGGAAGGATTGTCTTTATGTACAGGTATAAATGAAAACTTTGCCAGAGTTCTGTGGCATAGCTCTCTGAGTTAGAGACTTATTAGACTGAAGATGATATATGACTGCATCTGCAGAAATCTTGATATACTCAGATGGTAGCTGGGGCTTTAGACAGTAGTCTCTCCTTTGATAGTCACATCAGCACAGTAGTCAGGAAGTCCTTCTACGTGGCACACCTCATCATAAAAGGGTTCTCATCCAGGAAAAAAGAGGTCATTTTTTCCCCCTCTACTCGACACTCATTAGACCCATTATAGAGTACAATGCCCCTTTTGGAATGTACCTCATAAGACATCTGCAGCAGCTGGAAAGGCCACAGAAGCACCTCACAAAGAGGATTACTGGCCTCAAACAAATGCCCTACACTGACCGCCTCAAAAAACGCCAGCTTTACTCCGTAGCATATCGCCTACTCCGAGGTGATCTCTGCCTAACATATAAAGCTATGTCAAACTCAGAGCTGTTGGACATGCTACACCTAAAGAAATCCCAATCCCTCCGAGCTACACGCTCTAGGGATCTAAACCTTGTCACCACAATAAACAGGACATGCAGGAGGGATAGATTCCTGTCCCAGAGACTTCCCATACTCTGGAACAGGCTACCCATCTATATCAAGCAAAGTTCTTCTTTAGCACTCTTCAAGAAAAATCTTGATGAGTGGATGGGAAACAGGAAATACACCCTGGGGATCACTTCTCTGTCTCTGCTCGACAGTGGCACAGGAAAATAACTTTCTTGGGTGGCGTAAGCCAGGGAACCTTGTTTACTAGGCTTACGTAGGCCCTTGGGCAGATAGCCTAGTACCTACCTATGAACTTATGAACCTATAATGTTAAGTTTTAATGTGAAGAGGTACATTTTGACAATAGTAGTAGGGACTGGGTTGAATGAGTTCTTGTGCATGGTAGCTTGAGATAGACATGCGAGCTTGTTATTGACTAAGCTACACTGAGTGGCTATACTTTTGTGTTGGTAGGGAGTAGCTGGGATAAGTTTTTTTGTGGAGTTTAAAAGATTGTTTGAGACTCAGAAAAGTATAGAGTTAGGCAGATGCATGTATCTTCTAGTCCAGATTGTTTATTGAGACTCAGAAAAGTATAGGGTTAGGCAGATGCATGTATCTTGTAGTCCAGTATTATAAGATCTATTTTAATTTCTAATATGGAGCTTGACCTGGTGGTTTTTAAATTGTATGAGTTGCAAATTTGCAGGTGTTTTGCATCTTTACCTCAGTTTCCAGGCATTACCTCTTTCTTTCATGACTTGTTTAGTATTTCTAGTCAGCCATGGAGCAGGGTTGGCTTCAGCTCTTTAGGTCGTAAGAGTGGCATGTTTTCTGAGTATATTTAGGAAGGTTTTGTTGAATTCTAAGACAGCATAATCTAGTGGAAATTTTTTGAGTATGTTCCAGTGTTTTAAGGTGCTAATAAATGCTTTGGTTTGGAAATTAGGGAGATATCTCGCTTTATTAAATTGACACTTTTATTATGTTTGGCTTTCATGTCTAATTAAGAAGGTGGGGAAGTGGTTACTTACAATATTTGGCATTTTACCACATGATGTTATTTTTTTTGCAGGAATGTAAAAATCCAGTCTAATGTAGATTCCTTTGTTGTACCTTTGTTGTGTATTGTTGAGGTATTCAGTTTAGATGAAAACATACAATTGTATACTAGTTAAGGGATAGCCTGAGTTTACTGAAAGCCAGTTAATGTTTATTTCCCTTTTATTATTGTTTCTTGTATTATGTGGTTAGCAGTCCTAAGTATGTTGAAACTTGGGGGTAGGATTTCTTCTTCTTTAATTGTTTGCTTTAGCTAGGTTTCAGTGGCCACAAGAATATCAGGAAAGTGATGGGCTAACCAGGCATGTCTAAGAGTGGCATGAAAGATTCTTAGTCATTTTTGTGTATTAAGATGTTTTGCAAGTGATGCAGTAGTTGAGAGATGTGATGTAACCAACTTAGTTGGACCAGGGTTTGAGTGGATGCCTCCACTTAGTTTTAGTGATAGTGAGGTGTAGTGATAGTGATACAGTCACTTGTATTTAGTTTTTATCCTTATTTTTAATTTGTGGATCATAGGATGTTGTCCCGACTAACTAGTTTTGTAGTAATGAAGGTGGAGTAATATAAAGATAAAAATAGTAAAATGGGGAGCAATAGTAATGTGGGGTTTGCCTGAACTGGGGGAGGATAGATCTATGTAGTGTGGATATAGATGACAGGATGTGATGTGTGCTAGTAGAAAAATGAGTAGAAGTATTAGACGTTTGAGATGTATCATTGTGATTACTAAATCTTAGCAGTGAAGGACTTGAATGTGTCTGGGATAGAAGAGGTAGTTTGACAGAGAGGGAGGGGGAGAGATTTACAATTTGTGGTAAAAAAATGATAAGGATGCTTGTATATATGTGGGTGGAGTTTAATAGAGTATATATATATATATATATATATATATATATATATATATATATATATATACATACACACACACACACACACACACACACACATACACACACACACACACATATATATATATATATATATATATATATATAGGTTCATAGGTTCATAGGTTCATACTAGGCTATCTGCCCTAGGGCATTTATAAGCCTAGCCAGAATGTGTTTGGCTTTCGCCACCCATTTTAAATTTATTTTGCTATGCCCTTTTTCGAGGTTAGTATACTGTGCCTCTGTCTAACAGTGACACAGAAGTGATACCCGGGTAAACCTACGATCTCCCATCCACTCATCAAGATTCCTCTTGAAGAGAGGCAATGAGGGACTCTGCCTAACCTGGACTGGGATTTTATTCCAGAGTGAAGGGAGCCTCTGGGTTATGAATCTGTCCCTCCAGCATGTCCTATTTATTTCAGTGATGAGGTTCAAGTCTCTCGAGCACGTAGCTCGATGGGATTTGGATTTTCTGAGGTGCAGCATGTCCATTAATTCCGGGTTGGACATGGCTTTATAAGTCAGGCACAGATCGCCTCTGAACAGGCGGTATGCCACTGAGTAGAGCTGGTGTTTCTTTAACCGGGCAGCATATGGCATCTGTTTGAACCCTTTGATCCTCTTGGTGAGGTACTTTTGGGGTCTTTCCAGTTGCTGCAGGTGTCTGGTAAGGTACATCCCAAAAGGGGCATTGTACTCAATTATGGGCCTGATGAGGGATGAGTAAAGAGGCACGATGACCTCCCCTGATCTAGATGTGTATCCCTTCATGATTAGGTGGGCTACATAAAATGTTTTTCTAACCACTTTGGCCACGTGGTTGTCAAATGAGAGATTGCTATCAACTTGGGTCCCCAGGTCCCTAATTACTTCTTCAGACTTAATGGATTACCACCTATGTGGTAATTTGTGGGCACTTTGTTTTGCCAAAGGGGATGACTATACACTTTTTGGCATTTAGCTTGAGGCCATGGCTCTGGCACCAGTTGTCTGTTTCTATGAGGCCCTTTTGGAGGATGCTTGTGTCGGCTGGAGAGTCGATTATGGCGCCCAGTTTGCAGTCATCTGCGAACTTGGTCAGCCACAGTCCTTCCGTGTTGGCCTGTACCTCTGAGAAATATATACCGAACAAGAGAGGTCCCAGGACTGAGCCTTGTGGGACACCACTTGTAACTGGTTTGGAGTCTGATATGGCTCCAGCAATTCTAACCATGTGGGTTCTGTCCTTGAGCCAGTTTGCAATCCATCTAGTGACATAGGGGTTTATATTTAAGCTGGTGAGCTTATCTACAATGCCTGAGTGGGGTATTGTATCGAAGGCTTTTGCGAGGTCCAGGTAGGCTGTGTGGACCACCTTCCCCTCGTCAATGGCCTTGGTGACTGTTTCAAAGAAATCAACCAGGTTTAAGAGGCAGGATCTGCCCTTAACAAAGCCGAACTGGGTAAGATCCAGTGTTTGTAGGTCCCCAATATCTTTATTTATGAGGTCCATGATGATCCTTTCCATAGCTTTGCAGACCAAGCTAGTCAGGCTTATGGGGGCGATAGTTTCCAGGATCCGTTGAGGCACCACCTTTATGGAGATGGACCACTGTTGCTGTACGCCACTCTTTGGGCACATATCCTGTAGTAAGGCTGAGATTGAACAGTAGTTTTATGTTTGGGTTTAGCTCTTCTTGGAGTTCATGTAGGATGCAGCCCGGGACACCATCTGGTCCCATTGATGCTGTGTTTTTTGCTTTGGAGAGGGCAGCTCTTACCTGAGCATCTGAGATGTCAGGGGGGCAGCACTCTGCTGGATAGATATTTGCCCTTTTGGTGGGGAGTGGGGGGGAGAAGTTTGCGCTGAACCTGTCAGCTAGGATGTTGGCAATGTCTGTGGGTTCGGTGTATTTTTTGTCATTTTGGACTAATTCTGAGCATATCTGGGAATTACCACCCAGGTTCCTAACATAACTAAAGAAAGCCTTGTGATTATCCTCAGTGTCCTGTGCAATTTTTCTCTCGAAGCTGGCCTTAGACAATTTTATGTGTGCCCGTAGTTTTTTGCTAATACTGATCAATGATGCCTTCCCTTTTTGGGATTTTGCTCTATCATTTAGTAGCTTCCTCCTTCTATTGTATAGTTTGTTTATGGCTGGGGTCCACCAGACAGGACGTCTGCCTTTGGAGGATTGGGTCTTGGTTTTATATGGGATCGCATGATCCATGCATTCCTGAAGGTGTTCATAGAATGCGTTTATAAAGGATTCTGCGGTCTGGGCCGTATTTTCCACAGGCCCGGGGGCTTTGAAGGATTCCACCTCAGTTTAGAGGAGTGTGAAATTTGCTTTAGAGAAGTTTTTCACTGTGGTTTTCTGGGCAGGGGGTGGGGTCGGGATGTGAATATCCAGTGAGATTAGTTTATGGTCTGATCTTACCAGTGAGGGATACACTTCTGGTCTGGAGCATAGAGTCCCCATGTTGGTGATGATCAGGTCCAGTATGTTTTCCCCTCTTGTGGGAATGGTAACAAGTTGTTCCATAGCATTTGAGTTTATAAATTCTAGGAACCTTTGGGCTAGGGTGTTGGAGCTAGAGTAATGTTCCCAGTCTATGTTTGGGTAGTTGAAGTCGCCCAATATAATGGTGTTTGGAGAGACCTTCATATTTTCCAGTGTTCTCAGGAAGGCCGAGTGGGGTTCCTGGGTTTGGGAGGGTGGTCTGTAGCAGGCTATAAACTGGAAGGCAGTTTTACCCACTGTTAGTTGCACATGGATAGTCTCTGATGCTTTGTGCTTTGCCACCAACCTGGAGGTGTGGGTATCTTTGATGAATATCGATACTCCCCCTCCTTTTGTGGTTCGGTCCAAGTTTTGGGGATGAAAATCATGGTATGAGGTATAATCTGGTAGTGCTGGGGTGCTCTCGGGAGCCCTGAACCAGGTTTCTGTTACTGCACAGATATCGATGTTCTCCATGCTAAGGAGAGTTTCGAGTGCGTGCATCTTGAGGTTTAGACTTCTGGCGTTGAGTAGCATTACTCTTAGTTTCTTATCCCTTGTGATACCTATGGAGGTGGGTTTGTCTTTTGAGCCTTGCCTAAAAAAGGCACTATGGGGGTAGCAAGAGCCTTTGCCAATATCCGAAAGCCCAGGGGGACAGGTGCAAGCCGTCCCTAGCGAAGCATCGTGGCTTGTCGAGCATATCATCCCAAGCTGACAGGCATTGGATCCCCTTTGAATGACACCAGTACTTAAGCCAATTGTTGAAATTGATCATCTTGTCTTCATATTGTGGCATCATTCTTGGTGAGGGTAAGATGGTACTCAAGGTCAGGGTCATACCGGCCTGGGCTACATGCTCAGAGAGCTCCTTTATGTCTCTTTTCATGTAGTCCAGGGAGGTACGTCTCAGGTCATTCACACCAGCATGGACAATGACTGAGTCATATTTGTACTTGCCTTGGAGTGACCTGAGTGCTTGTGTTATGTGGCGGATCCTAGCACCCGACAGGCTGCTCACCGTGACCCTCTCCTTGTTCAGCCTGGTGAGCGGGACGTCAGTGTGCCTGATGATAGAGTCACCTATTACAAGTGTATCAGGTGTGTTGTTTAGTCTTAAGGGCTATGACTGTTTGGCACACTGGCTTTGTGAGATATGTGTTGCACGTGTTTTGTTTTGGGGTAGCGGCTGCTTGGGTGTCTGCTTTGGAGGTCTCTGCTGCTTCAGCAGATCTTTATTTAGAGCCTCCGAGTATGTTTTTGTGTAATTATGTGTTTGGTTTGCTGTCGTGGTAGGTCTATGTGAGACTGGAATTGTAGTGAGTGTGGTTTCCTTCTCCTCCTGACTGGTTATGCCAGTACTGAGTTGAGAGAGCTTAGCCTCCAGTTTGGCTATATGGTTGCATCTCTCACATGTGTTGGAATTTGTTGGGAGGAGGAGAGGGTTGTCTGTGTACATGAGGCAGTTGTAACATTGCCTCAAGATTCCCAGATTCACCAGCTGGACCGGAGAGGAGATTGACAACTGACCTTTAGACATGCTAGAATAATATTGGGAATTCCTTAATAATTGAAAACCAGGGCCAGTGGGGAGTGAGGGTGTAGTGCTTTTAATTTTTAGTGCTGACTTATATAATTGCTTTAGTGAGCAAGTGCCAGGTAACTTAAGTGCAATGTGTTACAGGTAACTTAAATGCAAAAACGACAAACAGTAACTTTCTTTCAAGTGAAACAAGGAAATAAGTACAGTAAGCAATGCAGATATCACTAGTGATCCACAGAAGCGCTGAGAAGCCGCGTATTAGGTGGAATTAGTGTTCCAGGGAAATAACAAGCAAACAAACAACAAGCATATAAACAAAGCTAGATTCAGCAGGCCTGGATCTAGTCTATGCTACAGCAAACAAGGTGTACCAATTTCAGTAAGATACAGTTCAAATATTCAGGCACTATAAACCTTTAACCATAAATTCCCAGCGCAGAAGAGCAGAGTCCAGCCTCTTCTCCCACAAGAGTGCAGACCACAAACCTTCTTAATGTAAAATAACTGGCCTGAAGCCCAAGTGCTTAAACCAGAACTAATACACTTTAAGAATAACAGACACTGGGCTCTCAATCAGCAGTTCCCAACTTAGAAGGATGAAAGCTACCTGTCCTGCCACCACAGTGCATGCCACAAACCTTCCTAATGTAAAACAACTGGTCTGAAGCCCAAGTGCTTAATCCAAATGACTTAGAATGATAGCTACACTTTAATCAAGTTACTACCAAGCAGTAATAAATACAGTTGAATACTTTAGAGAATGCCTGGATTAGTGCTCAAGTTACACAAACAAAGCTAGATCCAGCAGGCCCGAATCCAGTCTATGCCACAGCAAACAAGGCGCACCAACTTCAGTAAGAAGCAGTTCAGATATGCATGCACTATAAGCCTTCAACCAGAAATTCCCAGCTCAGAAGGGCAGAGTCCAGCCTCTCCTCCCACAAGAATGCAGACCACGAACCCTCTTAATTTAAAATAACTGGCCTGAAAGCCCAAGTGCTTAAACCAGAATTAATACACTTTTAGAATAACAGACACTGAGCCCTCAATCAGCAGTTCCCAACCTAGAAGGATGTAAGCTACCTGTTCTGCCACTACAGCGCAGACCACAAACCCTCTCAGTGCAAAACAACTGGTCCGAAGCCCAAGTGTTTAAACCAAAAGGCTTAGAATGAGTTACACCAAGCAGTAATAAATACAGTTGAGTACTTTTAAGATGATGCAAAAGTAAAAAAAAGTAGGTAGAAACACAAGTACAGTAAAAGCAGATGAAATTTTTTTTTTTTTTTTCTGAACAAGTGCTGAGATCAAAGAAACAGATTTGAGTGCTGAAACTAGAAAACTGGCTAGTTATAAGAAAAAAAAACTAAGCTAAAAGGCTTCCCTCCAACACAGAAGGGCTTGGGGGCACAGAAGCCTACAAATAGTCTATACCACTTAACAGGAAAGGCAGGAAACAAGCTTAAATTTTTTTTTTTTTTTTCTGTTTCCCAGATGATCTCTTTGTACACAGTAGGCGTGCCTGAAATCAGAATATGATCTCACTGCACTCAATTGAGTGAGCAAATGAGATGGGCCCAGAAAGATTATCCAAACACAAATTTACAAGAGGGGCGGGCAGTTGCAAGACCACTAAGATTAACACCAAAACAAAAACAGGGAGGGAGGGTGGGACTAACTGAAGAGCAGAGTCAAAACTTCCAGTTCAGTTAATATTCCTTCCACACAGTTAAAATCAATTTAAATACTGTATTTTTTTGAAAAAAAAAAAGAGCAGATAAAGGTACTTAAATTCTCTTATACGTCCAGTTGAATATTTAGAGTAAGTGGGGGTGTATGGGAATTGGGGGTAGGTAGAAGAGTGAAGTGAGAAGGAGCATAGTGAGGGGGAAAAGACTAGGGCAAATCCGCCAAACAGTATGGCATGAGTAAAATAAACCATTACAGGATAATTAATGTGGTAAATGCATAATTTTTAGTGATGTAATAAAAAATGGATGAGTTTTACTATTTGCTACCTGATGTACACTTGGAGAATACAGAAACTTTTAATGGCTAAAAAAGAGAAAAGAAGTAAACTTAGCAATGATTTTAAATATGTGAGGAGGGAAAGAGGAACATAATTTTAGGATAGCTGGGAGAAAATAACTACATCAAATGCCCTCTAGAAGAGGGATGGGTTGTTTAGGAACTCCAGCCATGTTCACTCTACTTCTGGCACTGTTTGCCTAATTTAACCAGATAAACCTACAAATTAGATTTTCTCTGCTGATTAGTATTTGTATTGGGCTGAGGTTGGGGTGGATACTGTCAAATGGGTCACAGACTTGATTCCTGACTTTAATTAAGAAGATAGCAGGACATTACTTTTTTCTGTGCTGATCAGCATTGTAATCAGGCTGAGTTAGAGATGTTGAGTTAGAGATGCTCTCTGTCAAAGAAGGAGTCTGCGTGCTCATGCTTGTGGGTTGTGAACTTGATTCCTGACTTTAATTAAGAGGAAATCAGCATTTTGACTTTGCAACTGGATGGAGGTCATAGAACCCTCTCCTTAGTTATTTTTATAGAACAGATTACTAGTTGCGCACTAAATGTGTATGTGGATTACAGTTACTAAATTATGTCAGGCATGTGAGTTTCACACTTTTTGTCCTTCAGAAAATGCTTGTTAATGCAACTTTCTAACTGTATAAGAGACAGATTTAAAATCTATTCCTGATTGTTGGGTCTTTATTTCTGATTCTTGAGCAAAGAGGGTGGGAGGACATGGGGTGTGTGCAGTGGGTTGCATTGTATGGTTCCCACAGTAGTGAGCTGAAATAGACTTCTCTGTCATTATGTATTTGTTCATTCATTCTGTTAAAAGCAAACATCTGAATGTACGCAGTTGTACAGGAGGCTGTAATTGATGGTTACATCTTTGTGTGTGTTTGTGTTTGTATGTGCAAGTTTCCCATGCATCCCAGAGTAGTTTTTGAATAAAGAAAGAAATCAGTTAGTAAACAGGAGAGTTGTCATATGAGTCACATTCTCTGAATATGATTCTGTTTCCTTTTTTTGTTGTTGACTGTTGACAGGGTGCTTATTTATCTGTGAATAAACTACACTGCATGAAGTCAACAAATTTAATATTAAAATATTAACTATTAATGCATTTTAATTTCACTTATTTTTTGTAGACAGAATGGTGTGAAATGTATCATGTTAGGTTACAGCAATTTGGTACTTTGTGCAGATAAAGTAACGCTACAAGCTGTTAATGAGCTCCTTCCTTTAGTGCAGCTTTTGATTCCTTTGAACTTCATTTATCTAGGGTGAGTCTGACCAAGTCATTTCGCCAGACACTGCTCTTGTATCACCCCACAAAACAAACACTTGTATCCAGTAAATTGTCCCAAGCTGTAAGCGAATTCATTACACATTTGTCTTTTGAATTTCTGCACCGTTCACATAACCCCTACTTAGTGCTTCATTATATGCTATTCGCCTATAAAGCCCTTCAATTCTGTTGGCAGTTTAATAGATTGACAGATGCATTTTCAATAAATGTGAGTTTCAAAGGAAGAGAAATTTACTGTTGCTTATGCTTTCTGTTTTTAATGTAAGAGTATTTTGTGTTTTTTTTTTTTCAACAAATGTCTGTCATTATTTTTGCTGTAAATTTTTGTGAAAGTTTAAAATAAAATCCAAATTTCTATGATCATTATAAAAGTCAGTGAGAAAATAGTATGTACACATGTTTCAACAGTGTTTCATAGTACTTGGGAAGAGAGAGTTAAAAATGGGCTACTGATATGGCTGCAGGGAGAGTGGGGAGGAGGGTACTCTGCCTAAGGCCTTAATTGACTATGATCTGGCTCTGCTCTTAATTGTTCAGAAACTGCACATGACTAATTAGCCTCATACATATGCCCAATCAGTTTGTTTTTTCTATCTTATAAAGCAAAGTGGCAACCTAGGAGAGCTATCTGGTTAAGTGACTTACTCAAAGTCACAAAGTAGGCAAACAGTGGTAGAATCAAACCCTGCACCCTTGACTATGGGTAGCATCTCATTAAGAGTTTAGAGACTTAAGTCTCTACTCTGACTACCAGGTAATCACTTCTTACTTTATTATCTAATATATCACAGAGGGCTTAAAATTACTAATGTTTATAGTCAGTAATGTCAATTCTTAGTTTCTTAGTTGTTGTT
>NC_056726.1:809034212-809044212 GCF_019279795.1 Protopterus annectens
TCCCTTTCTCTCCAGGTCTCCAATATGACTCCCCACTGGCACAGCTGTAGGGTCCAGATCTCGGCGTAGTGGACAAGCTAAAACCTCCAGCACCCTCTCTGTCCAGCCAGTGCTTTGTGTCCCTGCCCAAGTATCTGAAACACACACTTTGGGACAAGAGTTTATACAACCACACAGACACTCCTGGGGAAGGCTGGCACAGGTTCTCCAGTTGTGCCCCTTTTACCCAGACTATACAGTAGAAATCAATGCCACCACCCAGATAATATTTATTAGCTACTCAAAGGCCCTTATGAAAGGGTGTCCAGTTATACTGTGCAATATTATTATCCAAATGGTAAGTGCAACCAAACAGTCAAGACTTATTTGGAGTGACTTGGTACAGTATCACTATATACATGCAATGTACTCTTAGAGCTTAAATTATCTCTACATAAAACAGCCACAGTTGAAAGGTTTTAAAATATTTAATAAATAAAAACACAAGACAATACTTCTTACTACACAGTGCTAGTCAAGAGTTCAGAGATCGGGGGTGGAGCCTAATGCCTAACTGATAGCAGCAAGTTTTTGAGTTCCTTATATTTATACTAGAAATAACAGGAAGATCTTATTATTGCTAAGTAATTTTTGATAAATCTTATATGTGAAACTATTAACAATAGAATTACCAACTTTGGAGAAGAAATTCCGAAATTTTCCTGTCAAAAAAACCTGAAGACTAACTAAGCTGTCTAGTAATGAGTAACTCTAAGAATTCTCACTCAGACTCTTCTCTGAAGAAAGAAATCCAACTGATATCAACTACTCTTCAAGACTTATCTCTGAAGATGGACAGGTTTACTGAAAACCTAGAAAACCTTAAAGATAGTTGCTAAAACAAACTGAAGTCTTTAAGGAAATTCTGCAGCAGCAACAATTAAAAATAACTGACATTGAGTCATCTCTAAATGATATTGATGGAAGGCTAAAAGAAGAAGAGCTTCATAGTGAATTTCTATTACAACAGAATACTTGGCTAATAAACAAAATAGATGATATGGAGAATAGGGAAAGAAGAACAAACATAAGAATTTTTGGAGTCCCGGAGAAGACCGAGGGGGAAGACATCATTTCATTCTTGAATTCATGGCTACCTAAAATCTTAGGGCTGAAAAAAGGCTTGTCTTATGGAATCGAAAGAGCACACAGAGCCATCGGAAAACCACTTTCTGCCTCAACTAAATCTTTTCCAAGATCTATAGTGGTTAAATTTCTGTCATTTATGGACAAAGAACTGATATTGAGAACTGCATGGAGAAAAAACCCAGTCATTTACAAGCTATCCCAAATAAGATTTGATAATGACTATTCGCCAAGACTCTTGGAACTAAGAAAGAAAACATGGCCCTTAGTGAAATTCTTAAAACAAAACAAAATAAAGGCACAGCTTGCATATCCTGCCAAAATTAGAATTCAGCATAGTAATGACATAAGATCATTCAACACCATTGAAGAAGCCACTTCCTTCATTAAAAACAACAATATAATCCTACTACCAGATGAAATGGACTGGTCAAATTCAACCTCCTTAAAGAGAACCTCAGGAAAAAACACTTGGACTGATGTGAGGAAAAAAAAACAAAAAACTGATGTTAAGAACATTGATGAATCAATTTCTCTCAGAGCATTAACTAAGGTATGATTCTTATACATAGCATTAATTTCATTACACTTCAGTCATATAATTAGTTTTCTCTTTATTTAGGAAGTATCATAATCTGTATGTTAACATATTAATATGGTAGTGGTTTGATAGAATCTTCAGATGCTAGAATTGTGTGTTTTTTTTTTTGTTTTTCTGTTCCAGCTTTCTTTAGTTAAACTCTCACAAGAGTATTAGCATTTAAATGAAAGGCCATTATTATTATAAAGTTATTAACATATTGATTAATAGTTACTGTGCAAAATTTTATTAAATTAAATCCAATTCTTTATAGTCTGTCTAAAAAAAAGGGCATTCCTTGAATATTTCTTCAGGAATATGTGAGAGCGTTGTATAGAGTAAGAAGGAAGTGAATAGTAATGAAGAAGAAGTGAATAGTAATGAAGAAGAAGTGAATAGTAGTGAAGAAGAAAAAAAAAAACAAACAAACAAAAAAAAAAGGCAGAAAATCGCCTTCTAGCGTTTTAACATTCTAATTGACAGTTGGAGACTATTATTGCTTCATAGTATACCCTCGAGCTTTCTAGTCAGTTTTGTTACCTCATATCTTCACTAATATAGCCCAGCATTCCATTATAAGTTAAGAAACATGTCTATAAGCTGAGGCTTGTAGAACACTGCATTAGTTTTGCGAGTGGTGCCAAGACTTTTGCAGAGTCTTTTTTTGTCAGTTAGAACATTCAATGAAAATACTAACTGTGACCTGACTTCTTAGCCCCTTTATGTTTTAATCTGTTCTCCAGAAGCTGAGTAGTTCAAGAATTGAGTAGATTTTAGCAAAAGTACGAACAGGTAAATGTATAACATATGAAGAAAAAGTATGCTACACATGCTTAAAATAAAGGGGAAAAAAAAAATATATATATATATATATATATATATATATATATATATATATATATATATATATAAATAAATAAAAAAGCCCATTTAGTTACTTTCTTCTTGTCGGGAAATACCAAAAGTGTGGCAGTGTAGTTAACTAATGCAAGCAAATACATAAATTCAGTTTTCAACTGCGCTATGTCTGTTAAAAGTGAGATAAAATCCCAACTAATCATTGTAGTGGAGCTGCCAGATTGTATCCATGATTAGTTACTGACTGTAGCTCAGGGTTTGATTTTGATAGCTCCCATTTTCTTACTGTGTGACTCTGAACTTCTTATTTAGACTGCGTTTGGGTCATCCATGTAAAAGGGCATTTTAGGTCAGGTAAGCTTACCCACTTATCAATTAAAAAATGCCTATAAATGCAGTACCTGACAGGAATGATACATGCATACTTCTGAATATTTCACTTTTAGATGCCTACAAGCATCCGAATGCAGTAGTGAATAGTTGGTAGTATATCACCTCTTTACCTGTTTTTTTTTTTGTCTCTCATATAGGTAATTTAATTTCCTTTACAGCTTAATAACCTAGAGCAAGCTAATTGATGAGAGTTTTTTCAGTTTTGGCAGTTAGTGCTAATTTTAGCAATGACTGAATTTGCTTTGTTTGTAACCTATACTGCAAGTATTTAGTAAATAGTGTTAATATCGTGAGCTGTATATTGGACTAGCATTAACCTGCAGCAATGTGGAACTGACTTTGTTATTCGGTATTTTGGCGAAATTTCACCTACACGGACCTTAAAATTGAATTAGTAAAACACCAATAATATAAAATAAAGCTATAATCAAAACATCCTGCAATTGGGAAACGTCTATTTACGTAACAATATTTGCTATGTGCATTCTCTGCAGTTATAAGTGCAGTGCTAACTTCTATGTATAAATTGTATTATTTTTGAAGATAAGCACAATCTGCTGTATTTACCCTTCACCTTAACAGTTAATGGGTACACCACTATGCCATAAATGCTTACGGTGATTCCTAATGATACAGTAATATCAACAGTTTTTTTTTTCACTTTTATGTCACAGATGGGGAAAAACAGGAAAGGAAATATGGTAGGGTCAAATGTAATTTATGTGCACACTATACATTTTTTTGGGAGACACTATGACACATCCATGAGCTGCTCTTATAAAGTTTTAGAGAAATGTTTACATAAACAGTACACTATGTATGTATTTGGGTCTCTCCTCATTTGTTGAACTTGTGTTTTGTTGGGTGTTAGTTGGTTGAGATTGACATCTTGAAAGTATGAGATTTGGTTTTCATTTATTGGAAACAGTAACAGTGTTATGTATGGTGTGGGATGGTAATGTGCAAGTCTATAGTAATAACATACCTCCTCACACCATACCTGATAGAAGTGTTAGCAGAACTTATACTAGGTATAGTAATAAGCAGGATATAGTCAACCACTACACAGCATTTTAGATTTAATGGCACTTCAGTAATGATCAGTAAATCTATGCTTGTCTCACTGTAAGGCAATATTGGAGTTGCTATATATAATTACTTTAGTTTTATACAAATTACTAGAGAATATTAGTAGCTTTAAAATAGTAGGTTTATTAGTGTTTAGTTATTTAACGGGTTTAGGGGTTGAGGTGCTTTTACCCTCAGCGTAGTGTTCTTGACTGTTTTGACATTGGATTGGACATGGGTTTGGTGAATGAGGTGAGGCCCATGTATCCATGTATTTATGTATTCATGGATTCTTTGTGACATGCACATGTTATTTCAAATCATTAACTGTATTAAGATGTGTTACAACAAGTAATGAACAATCTTGAGTCCTGTTACTGAATATTTAACAACCCCAAGTCTGAAATGTTGTGTACTCCCATCACACTCCTAAGAAACTTCATAAATAATATAGTTAAATGATATAGGTACTCTTCACTAATTGCTGTAAGATTTAGAGATAAGAATTAAGAATATTCATTCACAATATTCACGCATCTTTGATGGGCCACTTAATCTACTAATAAGGTTAATAAGGTCAGTAAATAGGCATATCCCAGCAGTAACAAGGTACCAACCCTTTCAAGAGTGCTCACACAAATTCTCAATTATATTGCACACATTTTTAGGTAACCCATTAAGATTATTTAATATTTATGTGTGTTTATATGTGAAAATGTTTTGGTGTAGATATAGGAGTATATTTATACATATGTACGCAGAGAGGCTATATAGAATTTACTTAGAATAGTAATTAAGGAAGAATTAAAAAAGAGGACTAGTCCTTATAAGATAGTAATACTATCTGTCACACTAATAACCTGTTTTAAATGTGAAGTTCAACAAAATAAATGCAAATATAATCTAAATGTATATATTATTATGCATTTTATCTCTGTTAAGAGAAGGTCAACTGACATACTTCATGTAACATAACCACATTTATAGAGGGTAGATAAGCTGAAATATTTACTTCAGCTGTAATAGACATCTACTTAGAACATTCATTAAAAAGTAACATTAACTCTAGTATAAGTACAAACTTCTAGTAAAAGATTAATTACTTTATTGAGTTGATTTATCAAGGAACATAGTACTAATGCATGATACACTCTTTCATCAAATATTAATATTTTAAGATATCTTCAGGATCCAATTAATGGAGCTCAACTTTGAATATCCTTTTCCATGCGATTGTCGACGTTGAGGGAAAATCTGTTTGATCTTATCAGATCAATCAGATTAGAAGTGCTGTGCACTTCATGTTTGTGGAACTATGTAGTAAAGTTATTTTTCAGTCAAATAAAGTATGTTGTTACAATATTTTTCACTTTTTATTTTTTTCAGTGGCCCAAACTGAAACATTTGTTAAACTATCAAAGAAACAGTTTTGTTCATTTCAGTGTTCTTCTCAGAGGAAAGAGGGGAAAATTAACATATATGTTTTCACAGGTCCTCATAAATATTAGTTCTTTACCAATGTATTCTTTTAAAATTATAATATAATATCCTATAGAAATGACAGACATAACATTGTTGTCTTTAAATGTCAATGGCTTAAATAATACTATAAAAAGATCAAATTTACTACGATATCTAAAATTACAGAGAGCGCAAGTTATATTTCTACAGGAATCCCACTTTAAAACTGATGACAACTTCACCTGGATACCTAATAACTACTTAATTCTCTCTCACTCCTCATATAAAAAAAAACTAGGGGAGCTTTAATTTTATGGAAGAAAAGTGTAACTAACCCACAAATTATTTACAACTATGAGGATAAAGAAGGGTTACTTTCAATTGTAATAATAAAATTTCAGAATAGAATTTGGACACTGGTAAATGTGTATTGGATTCCTGGAATAGGACTATCTACAGTTAAAAAGCAGATAGAGCTAATTAATAGGGTAAATAAAGGTATTCTAATAGTAGGAGGAGACTTTAACTGTATTCTAGATAGTTCTGAGACAACCAACAAGAGGAACCTACGTCTCTCTTCCACAGGTAAATACCTTAAGAAATGTACAGAAAACTTAAAATTAATTGATACATTTAGTTTCAAAGAATCTAACTCATTATTATACTCACATAGTGATTATCGTTTTAATACTAAAACAAGAATAGATAAAATTTTTATATCCCCAGACTTAAATAGGAAGATAATAAAATTTTCTATCATCCCATGCCCACTCTCTGATCATAATGCCCTAATCCTTAAATTACAAATAGATTTTAAAAGACTAAATTTTGCCTCAAGAATACCAACTTACATTACTAAATTAAAACAATTTAAACCATGGCTAGACTCAGAAATTCAATATTTTTTAGAAATAAATTCTACTGATGATCTAAAGAATATAATAATATGGGACACTCTAAAGGCCTTCTTATATGATAGGATCATATCTTGGTTTAAAAACAAAACAAAAGAATGGGAATCAGAATTGCACAGTATCCAAAACAAATAACAGAAATTAATACAAATACTTCTGACGTAAAGAATTCCCAGGTAATAAAAAAAGAAATTGAAGATTTAAATAAAAAATATAATGAAATTTTAACTCATAAGACTAATTTGGCTTTGGAAAAACTAAAATTTAGTTCACTCTCAACATCTCCAAAACACTTACATAACTTAGCAATGAGAATAAAGAAGCAAAATATAGAAAACAATATTACAAATATTATACATGAAGGAAAAGGTAATAAAAAGTATCAGACATAAATGATATCCTAGAAGCTTTTAAATTTCATTATACTAATCATTTTGGAAACAATAAAGACAATACTATTTTAATAGAGTCAAAAATTAGCAATCCTATAATAAATAGATTACCTGAAAAATTAAAATTGATATTGAAAACGATTTCCCTCAAGGAAATAAATGACAAAATTAAGGAGAGTAAAAATAATAAAGCCCCAGGAATAGATGGAATAATAATGGAATTATACAAGATATTCCCAAATTCTGCAATTTCTTTACTTCATAAGTCTCTAAATGAAATTCAAGCTCAAAACATAATTCCACCTTCCTGGCGATATTCATTAATTACTCCAATAAAAAGAGAACAAGGACCCTCCCATTGTAGCTCTTATAGACCGATTTCTCTACTTAATAACGATTACAAATTGTTTATGTCTATATTAGTCAATAGAATTTAAAAATCCTTGACTCAAATCATAAATGAGGACCAAACAGGCTTCATCTATGGCAGACATGCTTATGACAATATACAAAGAATCCTAACCATTATTGAAATATTAAATAGAGATAATATAGAGGCTCTCATAATCACGCTAGATATAGAAAAGCATTTGATTCAGTGAATTGGGACTACTTATTTAGAATTCTAGGACTTTTGAGTTTCCTCTAAATTTTATTAATATGATAAAGAATATATATAAAGATAATTTGGCCTATGTAAAATTAGGTCCATTTACATCAGAAGTTTTCAAAATAACTAAAGGCACTAAACAAGGTTGTCCTATCTCTCCCATTCTTTTTGCCTTATCAATAGAGCTATTTGCAATTACAATACGCAGTGACTCAAAAATTGAAGGCTTAAGTAGTCATAATAAATTTAACTCCAAGGTTATGTTGTTTGCCGATGATATACTACTAACTTTATCACCAAATAATGAATCTCTTCATGAACTAGAAATGCAAGTGGAAAATTTCTTTCTAAATTCTGGCCTTTGTTTTAATAAATCTAAATCAAAACATATTTTATTTAACAGAAAGGGGGACCTTCACTTGAGTAGATATCATATACTTGGAGAAAAAGTCTCTATTTTAGAATATCTAGGAATTATTATATCTGATAAAATAGATACTACTCTGACACTAAACTATAATAAAATTTTAAACTCAATAAGAACACGTACGGAAAATTGGAATAAATTGATTCTAAAATTTGAGGACAGATTGCAGCTAATAAAAATGATTCTTCTACCACAAATAAATTATATAGCACTAGCAATACCTATAATTCCAAATAAAAATTCTGAAAGAAATTAGCAAAAGCCTATTATGTTTTCTTTGGTATCCAAAAAGGAATAGAATTGCTTTTCTCATCACATTAGACCATGGGAATTAGGGGAATTAATTTTCCAGATATAGAGACGATATCAAAGCCTCCATTTTTAAACTAGTTTTAAACTGGGTAAATCCAAATTTCTCTTCTGCTTGGAAATCTCTGCATATGATTATTTTTTAAATGAAAACAAAATAATAAATAATACATCACACTATATTCACAAAAATAGATTTTGGCATATATTATGCATTAATCTTCAAAATAACATAACAAAACCTACTAATCTATCATATTTAAATAATATTTATAATTTATTCAGATCCTTTATAAACTCAAATCCTGACATAAAAGTATGGTTTGAACTGTTATTACCATTTAATACATCAAAGAAATTTAAAAGAAAATTCATGATAACACCCTCATTAATTGGGAATCTAATAATCTCATATGTTGGGCCCAATGCATAAATAATCTTAAAACATTAACTAGTCAACAAGTTACAAATGAATTTAATATAATAAATGTAGACAGAGTAAGTCTCCAGAAAATTTTACTCTACTCTAAAAATTTATGCAAAATTATTAATGATTCGTCCTTCAAGTCTAAGCCAAAACTTAAAAACTATATTCAAGAACTGATTTATGATAACCATAACTGGCCAAATTCAACATCTAAACTATACAAGATTTTAATAGTCTACAAGGCTAAAATAGATCAAAGCACTTGGAATTTTATATCTAGAGGTTTATCAACAAATCTGTCAAACGATTGTAAAAATAATCTTCTATACTCCATTAAACTAACTTCTAATACACAAACATGGCTTAATCTTCACCTGGAAATTTTTGCATAGAGCCTTTTATACTCCAAATAAAATAGCTAAATTCAACTCAAATCAAAATGTTATTTGTTGGAGATGCTCTTTAAGCTGTGAAGCGGATTGGTCTCATATATTTTATGATTGTATTAAACGCTTTTGGGAGAAAATTGGCAATTTTCTTCAAGCTATTTATAATGATACATTTGTTTTAACAAAGGCTTTAATTTTTTGAATATAGATGAATTAGTAGTTATGAATAAAAGAGATCAATATCTTTTATGTACTATTCTGGCGGTTGCCAGAAAGTGTATCACAAGGAAATGGAAATCTGCAACTCCTCCGTGTTTTGAAGACTTTATATTTCTACTTAAGGAGACTGCACAAAAGGAGATAAAAGTCAAGGAAGAAAGAATGTTCCCCAGAAAATGGTCAGACAACCCCTGGAATAAAATACTTACACTCATAGAAGAAATGCAACTAGACACAATCTCAATCATATGAGTTCAAAGAGATATAGACTTTTGTGGACTTTTTTTTTTTTTTCTCTTCTTCTTCTCTGGATTTTTTATTAATTATTATTGTACTGTTTCTCCTTTGGGTCACTTGTAAATATTGTAAATAATGTTTTTGTTCCTTTTACTATTATTGAATTGTAATCTAATTTTACTGTTTTTTTATTTTCTTCTCAAAAAACAAAATAAAAATTTGTTGAGTAAAAAAAAAAAAAAAGAGTTCAGAGATCACAGAGAAATGCTTAAAATAATACATAAGAAAAAGTTCTGACATCAACACAGAAAAACAAACTAGTCTAATCTTCTTATTTCCTAGCTATATCTAAGAAAAAACTCAGTTCTAAAATCCTACTTACATATAGACACAGGCAGAGTGGTAAGTTGGATATTCTCAAGACAAATGCTGTAATGTTCTCATTCTTTCTGTCCTTAAATTGATAACACAGTACCACTGATTCATTTCAGATTACATCATTTCTTTCTGGTTATCAGGCTAACAGACTCTCAGAGGTTAATAGCCCTTTTGATCTTGCAGCTGGTCAGGAACAAGAGCAATAAAATAAAT
>NC_056726.1:809049212-809126712 GCF_019279795.1 Protopterus annectens
CTGCCATTAGTATGTCACAGCCAGCAACGAGGTGTGCGATTGTTTCCAATTTGATTTTACAAAACCTACATTTGTCTGTTTCTCCCACATGTTCAATCGACTTTGTAAACCAGTGTGTACGTATCCCACTATCTTGGGCTGCTAATATTAACCTTTCATCTCTTGGTTTGAATTCGCCTCTCCTTAACCATTCCTGTGTTCATTCCTGATCAACATGTGGTTCTTCCAGAAGTTTTCTATACTTGCAACTATATTTATGCTTTTTCCACATTTCTTGCCTTCTCATCTGGTCCTTCACCTTATATTCTTTCTTTTGTTTTTTGGCAGATTTAGTTGCTGCCTTAGTTTTATCTACTTCTGGTTTGATTTCCATTTCTGCTTGACGCTGATATTCTTCTGCTAAATTAAGTAGAGAAGTCATCTTAGATTTATTCTCCTCATGTTTCAAAACTTTTATTACATTTGGGTCTTGTGAGGTCAGCAGATATGTGTGGAGTCCCACGATTGCAGATCTATACATGTAATCAATTTCAAGGATGCTCATCCCTCCTTTGGAACAGGGAATATATAATCTTGGTATCCACTGAGTTTTATAAATCATTTGGTGAGCATGAAACATCCTTCTTTTCCTATCTAATCTATCTAACACTTTTTGGGATCAGTCAATCACTCCAAACCTGTAAGTTAGGACAGGAAGAGCAAATTGGTTTATAGTTTGGATTTTGTTCCTAGATACTGTTAAAAGAAAAACACTTATTTCTCCAACATTCGCCAGAAGAAACACAGCGATTTCGATAAGCAAATAAAAGCTTTATTTACATGCATGGAGACCTGCCACATCGATGGTGGAATGTCAGCAGTCTAACTTCTGTACAAACTGCAGGGGGTTTTATAGCCCCTTCTGCACGTACACATACATACTCAACAAGATGTTTATCAGACACTGAGTTTCAGTTAAGACAGAAATATGCAAGGGTCAGTTTCAGTTAATTACAGAAATATGCAAGGGTCAGTTTCAGTTAATTACAAGTTCTGTTCTTTCTCGGACTGCAGGTTAACATCTGCACATTCTTTCATGGTCAGCCTGTTTAAACAGGTCAAACAGTTCTTTTAGAAATTCTTTCTTTGCACACAAGATAGTTTAACCCTTATTATGCCTGATACAAAGTAGTTGTTCATACAGAATTTTATTACAGATACCAGCTCTGTTTTCTGAATTCATTTAAGTCTTCTAAAGTACTCCATACTAAGTTTTATTCACATTTGTTCATGTTTTATTGTTAATCTTTCATCAGTTCCCAAATATTTATACACTCCATCTTGCTCAAGTTTTTTTATATCACAGTTTTGTCCCAAATGTATGTTTTCCTGGTGCTGCAGTTTTCCTTCTTTAAAGGTTGCTTTTGCACAGTTATCAAGACCAAATGGCATTCTTATATCATCTGAAAAAGGTCTGACAACCTGCAGCTGTGTTTTCAGTTCCTCATCTGATGAGCTATGCAGTTTTAAATCATCAACAAAGAGAAAATGAGAAGTGTTTACAGTTTGTTGTTTTTTAGGAGCCAAAGTGTAGCCATGGCCTAAGTTGTTAAGTAAACAGCTTAATGGATTAATGTCAAGGCAGAATAGCAATGGTGATGGAGAGTCACCCTGGAATATCCCCCTTTGAATTTTTATCCCTGGTATAATAATCTGTCCTTTATCATGGCTTAATTGCAAAGTAGTCTGCCACTGTTTCATGGTCACTGTAATGTAGTCGATCAGTGTAGAGTATCTTTTACATTTTTAAACACTCTTTTATCCATGAATGTGGGATACTATCAAATTTTTTTATAGTCAATCTATGCCATACTTAAATTCTACCCCTTTTTACAGTTCTCCAGTATGACTTTATTTAACAACAAATGATCCTTTGTTCCATGTGACTTTCTTTTATTGCCCTTTTGTTCTACTACCATAACAGAGTTTTCTTCTAAATGACTATAAACTCTGTCTGCATCAATTCCTGTGTATAGTTTATACGTCGTTGGAAGGCAAGCTATTGGTCTATAATTTTTAGGGTAGCTTGCAGATTCACTCTTAAGAAGGAGCATTGTTTTGCCTGTTGTTAGCCAGGCTGGTGTCTGTTTGGGGTGCACATATAAATAGTTCTTACTCATGTCTAAATCCTCGTGCAAAGATGTTAATACTTTTAACCAAAAGTTAGATACTGCATCTGGGCCTGGGGTTTTCCAATTAGGGGCTTTTACTAACTTTGTCTCAATCTCTCTGGCTGTTACTTCATCCCATTTCATATCATGTACCTTTAAACTTCTTATTCTTTCTTTTACTTCTTCTATCCATTTAACATCTTTGTTATGTTCCACAGGATCTTCATAGATACTTTTCCAAAATGTATCTACTGCCTCTTTTTTTGGTGGTCTTTCAATTCCTTTCACCTTATTTCCCAATTCTCTATAAAACTTTTTTGGGTCATCAATAAATTGCTTATTTTGTACTTTTCCTTTATATTTATCTGTGCATCTTCTAAGTTTTTCCGCTTGTGCTGAAATTTTTAGTTTATTTGTGATAGTGCATGATAGATCCTGGTCTGTTCTAATACTGTGCATTGCTTTAATCACATCTATCTTTCGTAGTATTTTTGTTGATCTATTCCTTTTTCTATAGTCTTCTAAGAGTGCCACGTCTTGTCTTAATTGCTTTATAGTTTTCTCTATTTGATACTTCCATGATGGTATTTGATTTTTCCCCTTTCTTTCTCTCACAACCCTGTGTTCTTGTGGTAGAACTTAACCAGTTATTAATTTAGCAGCACAGTAATATATCCTGTTTACTTCTGTTATATCACATGGATCTCTATGGACATTTCTAATTACTGCATTCATTTGTTTTATCAGACTTTAACCTTTTGGGTTTTATTGACCTTCTGCAGTCTATTTCTCTCATTGATCTTGATAAATCTATCCATGTCTAGTAAAATCAAACAACTCTTCTCTTAGCTCATGTTCTTCCAAACTGAGGGCACATCCTTTATTTTCCATTTCCTGTGGGCATTCTATAGAAATTTCTATAGCATCTTCCTGTGGCACCTTCTCTTCAATATCATCCTGTGCCATTTGTTGCTCTGTCATATACTGGCCTGTCACTCCTCAACACTGACTGCATCAGAGTTTCCACAGTTTTCTGTAATTTGCTGTCCAGCTTCAAGCAAATGTTTATACTGATTTCCTGTGGAAGGCTCCAAAATATCTTGATATGGCACCTGACCAATTGCGTTCTGTTCCACTGGTTTCCCCTTAATTTGGATAGCCATTGCTCTATCCTGTTGTGGTGCTTTCTTCATTCGATTTTATACACTGAATCCTTCACTTTGCAGGCACCCCATAACCTCAGTTTCTATTTCTTTAATTTCTCCATTAATAAACTTTTATACTTTTCCTCTTTGTTTTCTTATTTTTTGTATTGTAAAGTTTTCCATATCCAAATTCCTTTGTCTGTATTTCTATTCAAATACCTTTGGAGCTGCTCTTTTTGTATTGGTTAGTTTTGCTTTCTCCTTTGCATAAATACTACACCATATTAAATTTATTTTTCTTTCCCATGTCCATATTTCCTCTTCAGATGTTTCCTGATCTTCCTGTTTCTCCTTACTTTGGGGACTCACTCCATCGTGCTGTGATGTAACCTGTATTAGACCTTCTACACCAAATACTTCACTTTGCAGGCACTCCATAACTTCAACTTCTATTTTTTTTTACTTCTACTTTACTAATCTTCTTTTCAACATTCCATCCTTGTGATATTTTTTTATTGTAACATTTTTCATATTCGGATGCTTTTGCCTGTATTTCTCTTCAAATATCTTTGGGGCTGCCTTCTTTATATTGATTAATTTAGCTTTCTCCTTTGAATAAATATCGCACCATATGAAATCTCTCTCTTTCTCTCTCATGTCCATATTTCTTTTTTACATTGTTCAAATATCTCTAGGTTGTGTTCTTTATATTTTTGCACTTCCTCAGATGCTTCTTTTTTCCAAACAGATGAAAAGTTTCTTGATCTATATACTGTTTTTCACAAATCTGTTGTATTAATGAAAGGACATTTTCATTTGAAGCTTCTGACAGTTTTTCTTGCAGAGAAGTATTTTTCTTTCCACTAATTTCTCTCTTAATAGTTTTGTATATCTTGTGTCTTGAAATTCTGGGCTTTTTGCATAATAGTAACAATACATAATTTCTTTCTTATCCTCAATAGTCCATTCTATCGTCTTTATGGCTCTTCTTTGGTCTATCAGTTTTTGTGATTTTTGTGGACTGCTACTTACTTCTACAACAGGGTGGCCATCCTTCCCCTGGGCCTGATCTGGCCCCATTGTAGGAATATTTCCATATTTTGAGGATTCTACACTGTCCTTTTTCCCAGTCCTGGCACCAGTGTGCCTATCAGTATTGGGCACTTTTTTACCCTGGGCCTTGTGTACCCAGCTATCTCTCAATTTTTGACCTACTTCTGTCCGTGATATATGTTATATAGAGTCTATATAACAGTGTCGCCTTGGTGAGATTTTGGGAAAATGGGGTCCACTTCACGAAGGTACTCACCAAGATTTGAGGAAGAATTCAATTTCAGCACTACTCCTCTCCTTTGCTTGCTGACTTTTCATCTCCCCATTCGGATATTTTGTATGGTTATTATTCTCATTAAGGATCTGCATCCAAAATCCAACTTTGTCCTTATTTCTTGAACCCCACCTTGCATCATCATCCATTTCCACTTTGAATTATAACCTTCTGCTTGTGATATGTACATGAACCTTAATTATGTAGCTCTAAAATATCCCTTCAAATCATATAATCCTAAACCACCTATTTCTATTAAAAGAATCAACTGTTCCCACTTAACTCTTGCCCTCTTCCCCTCCCAAATAAATTCCTTCAGCTCTATTAATTATTGTCCACAACTTCTCCTCTGGTTGATAAAAATATGCCTGATCTGTATATACAACTAAAGTGACTAAAAACATGTTCACTGCTTGTGTCTTACCATCCATATTCATAAACAAGAGCTTTCAGGTTCTCAGTTTTTGTATTAACTTTTGTTCAGTTTCTTCCCACATATCCTTAGCTGTCATAACAGAAGCCTTTTTAATCCATACTCCTAAATACTTCATCTTATCATGTCCCCATTAATATGGCTATTGCTGAACCAATTCATGTGTAGGTACATACTTTACAACTATAGCCTTTGTTTTATCTTCATTCATTTTATATCCTGAAAAGACTTGAAACTATCTCAAGATGTTTCACAACACTGAGATGTCCTTTTCTGGATTTATCAGACACAAAATAATATCATCTGCAAATAAAGACAACTTTTCTTGATTGCCATACCAATTATATCCTTGAATTTCTGAGTCACTTATTTTGTTTGCCAATGGTTCTAAATACAAAGCAAATAACAAGAGAAGGAGAGTATCCCTGCCTGGTTCCACTGTTCAGACACATCTTATCTGAGAGGAACCATCCCACTTTAATTTTTGCCACCGACTCTTCATATATTCTCTTAATTAACCATATTTTTATATCAGGAAATGCAAATACTCCCATTGCCCTACATATAAAATGCCAACTTAATCTGTTGAATGCTTTCTCTGCATCAAGACCCATCAACAGTAGCAGTATTTTCTTACATTTTGCGTCCCTCTGGATCATCATTATTTTATTAATGATGTCAAATGTTGGTCTTCCCTCCACAAAAACCACACTGATTTATATCTATCAATTTTGACAATATCTTTGCCATTCTTTTAGCTACTATATACATAAACACTTTATAATCATCCTTTAAAATTTAAATGGGTCTATATGAAGGTGGGTTTTGATGGGTCATTACTGTGTTTAAGTATCAGCCACCACAGCTTTCATACAATAAGTTGGTGCTTCCCCTCCTTTTATAATACTGTTATACAAACTTCCCAGATCTTTAGCACTTTCTTCCCTCCTAACTTCCAAACTTCCACAGGAATACCATGCATTCCTGGAGACTTTCCTGTAGTTGATTATACATCACTATCTCATCTCTTCCTACCTGTTAATCGTTGAGCCTCATCTACCTCTAACCTTGGCATGATTAAGACTTCCATAAATATTTCCATTTGTGCTCTTTCTTGATTTCCACATTTCTCTGCTTTATTCAAATATTTATAAAATTTCCAAAATATTTCTAATACAGATATAGGATCTCTGGTTATTTTTCTTATTATAGACTCCATAAGTTTAATGACAACCCTTTCCACTTTCTGTTGCCTAAGCCATTGTGCTAACAGTGTTATCAAAAACGTTTTTTAAAAGCAATATTTCTAAACTCATATATAATATACAGATACTCCCTTACTTTATCTATAGCACTGCAGTTGCACCTTTTTTGTTCTGTGTGATTCTCCTTATTCTGCAGTACTTTAACCTTTGTCAACTCCTCTGAATAAATTGCTTTACTTCTTAACCATATCTCTTTATCTTTTATTTCTACCCTGTTTTTAAACTCCATTTTCATTTCATCCTACTCCCTATCTATAATTTCTGAAGAAATTTTTATTTCCCTAATAGCTCTGTTTTCTACTACCCATTCCTTAACTTCCTCTTTTTTTAAAAGGTAGCTGGTAAAACATCAGTGTATCATTTTTACTTCATTATACTACATTTTTATCTTAGTTTCTATTCATGCATGCTCTCAAATAGTTATTGGATATGTGCAAAATCTTTCAATTAAATGTCCATATTTTTGTGAATATAGTTTTTGTCTAAAAAAGACTAATTATACCTTATGGAATAATACGTAAATTCTCTCCGAGTCCCTACTACTGAATTCATGTCTTCCATACCAAATATTTCTATAAATTTCTTTAAAATATAACCTCATTTGTTGTATTTTCTCTTCTAGGTCCCCAAGATACATCTTCACTGTTGTAAATCAAGTTCCAGTCCCTCATCTACAAGTAATATTCCCTACTGAAAGATGCTTATTTCTCCCACAATTTTATGAAGCTCCATAACAGCAGTTTTTGGTGGAATATAAATATATGCCAGTATAATCCCTCTGCCTTATTAATAGACCCGTACAACCACAAATCTACGATTATCTTTTTCCTCTATTATTACTATTGGAACTCTTTTAGCAATTGGTATAATTACTCTCCTTTTCCTTTGTTCTTGATATTCAGCTGAGTATCTATCCTGACATAATTTCCTTACTGAATTCACATGCTCATTTCTTTCCAAGTGTGTCTCCTGTGGCATTGTTAGTTGCACTCTGCATTTTTTAATATAATTCAATAGTCTTTTATTTTGGTCTATACATAAAGGGCAGTTACACTTCAATGTAATATGGACAGTGTAGCCATTATGATAAGAAGTGTATTTCCAAATTTTGTGTTACATGCACATAGTAATGTTTGGCAGGCTGATGTTTTAAACAGTTGTTTCATGTCATCTCCATTTGCACCTATGTCACACTTTCAAGACTTTTTGTTTCAAAGAAAACCCTTAAAGAAAAAAACTAAATACATTTTCTGAACACCTCATAACCTGTTAACTTAGAATAAATACACAAAACTATGTACATTTTCAAAAAAATTAAGTTTAACCCTCCAGATAGGAACAATTTCCTTAAATCATCAGTTGTACACACAGGGATTTCCTAACCTAAAATTAAGGTTACTCATGCTAAAATGCATATTACAATCTGTGCTTCCACTTATACTGATCGGTGTCTCTTCTTTTATTATCCCTAGTCTCCTCCCAGATGTGAAAAACAGCTTATATGCTTTCAGAAAAAAATAACTTTTAGCCCTAAGAAAAAGTGCACTGGCTATCTAAATAAAACTAAATTATACACAGTTCTATTAAATGCATTTAAGTATTAAGGCTGCTATGGAAGCTGATATCTCTTATTCACTTCCAATACTTTCAAACTTTATTTTTCGCTGAATTTCTTGCCTTTCCCTTTAAATTTTGCATTTCCCTAAGCAAAGAAGGCTCAGAACTCTCAAGATTAATTGCTTGCACCTGCAGACAGCTCATCTTCATTGAAACATAGTCAGCAATGAAACAGAGAGAAAAAAAAGCTAACAACTCTGCAGATGCATGAATGAATCTTTTCAGTTTCTCTCAGTACAAATGGAATGTACAACTGCTTTCAGCTACAGAGTTCTTGGCTCTCACTAAACATTTGTTAATGCAGGAAAACAAATTAATATAATTGCATATGCAAGAAATGTATCACTTCTCATGCCTTTCCTCATGTTGTCTTATTTATCAAGCCTACTTCCTTAGAAAAACACTGTGTATAGATTAAGCCAAGGCCATTCATCCAGCCATTTTATAATAGAAAATATCTCAACTCTTCATATCACATAATCAGTGCACCTTTACAGTCCCCCCAGGCATCCCATTATTGAAACATATTAACAAACTTGATTTTGTAAAGGCTTTCTTGTCTTATTACATTGCAAACCTATATTTCTTACAACTAAAAATATTTACTTTAAATCTTTAACACATACAACAATCACTGAAAAGACTCCATCACCCCATATTTAAAGCACCCTTAACTATATACTACACAAAACTACTTTACAATATAACATGCAGTTTACATCATGAAATATATTATACAAACAGTATTGAAAACAAAAATTGTTATACTTTGTTACTTTTTGCTTTTAATGTCCTTCTAAACATTAATGACAAAGTGGGGTATATGATTTACTGTCCACCCACACGTCTAACAATGTCAATAGAAGTCTAGTCTTTCTCAGACACTTTACTTGCAAAGCCATATTTCACAAATGTTTTATAATCTCTCATTTATTCACTAATTTCAGTGTTGCTGGACTTATTCCTGTTTATCTCCATCCCCTAACACCAGACTCTGGTTCAAGTCCAAGGTATTCCTGATTCCTCTAGTCAACTCCTGTGTTTTTCTGTCTCTGAAGCATTTTCCTTTGGAACATTGGAAAAGGTTTTACTGGCAAAGTCTCTCTATGAGCTTTATTGTCAGAAGAATGAGAAACAGAGTCCCCTTCTGTTTGAGAGCTCACTTTTTGTTGGACAAACTTTCATATTTCTTTCTTAGGCTGTTAAAAAAATGTCTTTGATCCTCCAGGAAAAAAATATTCAGAAGACAGCTGGATACAGAAGCTTGAATCTCACACCTTCCTCTCGACATTCCCTGATTATTGGTCTAAATTTGCATTCTTCTGCCTGGTATACAGTGAATCATCATTTCTACAGACACTCTGTTTTCTTCAATTTTTAATAATTTTCCCTTCTGCCATGGTTTTGTCAAGATCAGCTCTTTCTGCTGGTATGACTGCATCCTTACTAATACAGGTCTTTGCTGCTTTCTGATGTACAGGTTTGGAGCATACACTCTGTGCCCACAATTAAATTCTGCTCTGGAATACCATTTCAGTTGTTTATTTGTGTTTTCATAAAATGAATACTGTCTGTTCCTTCCTGTTTCTCTGACACAGCAGAAAATCTAAGGTTTTCTCTGCACACACTGTCTTCTAACTAACATTTTTTTTGAAACAGCTCTTCTTGAACAGTCTCATACTCAAGAATTTTCTTCATTTCAACCTCTATTTTTGCAGTTTTATCAGTTCATCTGAATAACTAGTTAAAGCTGCTTATATTTTTCTAGCCTTTTGTTACTTCTGTTGAAATATTCCTTCAATGTTTCATTTAGTTTAATCACCTCTGAGTCTGAGTACATTTGATTTATTTTTCCTATAAATTACTGAAAGCCATACATTGTACCAAAGATGAAGTTTGAACTGCTTTTTTTCTGAATAGCTGCAGGATTCTTTCCAGTCAGTCCCATTTCCTTTCCACTGCTAGTTTAACTTCCACTACACTACTACATCCTCCTCCTACTTCCCACATACTTCCTTACACCCCCATTCTACCTATACCATTATACACATTCTCACTTCTCTCTTTGCAGTATGGGCACACAGACACTATTGCCATCTAGTTTTTTTTACTCTTCTCCTACTCTCAAGTTGTTTCATTCTCTGTGACCCCCTCCCCTACAACAACTTATTTTTTTTTCAAAAGACATGACTGATGACACTAATAATAACACACCAAAGCAAACATCATTCCTTCTCAAATCATATTTTAAGCAGCTTACTTATTTTCAAAATATCTTACTTATTTAGCCAAAAATAAAGAATCATATCTGGTTCTACAACCATAATTCACCACTACTATGAAATACATCTGTACCTTACTCTTCTATCTTTGTCTCCAACTTCTTAGAGCTCATGACATGCATAGTAACCTTGGCTCTCTTGTCAAGCTGATCCTTCAAACTCTAGTATGATAAAAAACTTATTTAATAATTTTAGCACCTGAAATTCATCTTGCACTTAACACTGCAAACTACTAATTTCCCACATCAATACCTGCACTATAAATATTGGATGGCCTTTACTGCAGGCACGGTTCTTTACAGAAAACCCCACAATATTAGCCATGACAGAAACTTGGCTAAAAGATGAATTTGTCTCATCAAGCTATATCCAGGACAATTACTACATCATTTGTGATAACAGACTACGGATTACAATAGGTGTGGATTTTATGCTTTTCATTAAATGTAGTACCTATCTCCAAATTATTAACTCAACAAAAGTTAACCAGGCTAATGATAAAGCACAAAAATACTAACCTAATTTTCGGCAACTCTACCCACCTTAAAAAATATTGCACTAGCCATCTATGGACTACAGTTAAACTATTAAAACCACTTTATTTTTTTACAAATAAAACTCTAAAAACAACATTGATTAAGCGCTTTCATCATAATGGACTATAGGGCTTCATCAAAATCTACTTACTTTAATGACTGCTCACTTAAATAGGAAAATTAGTCTCTAATTAACAAAAAAATCTATCAATTCTTAAAGCAATATTACATAAAATACATAAAGCCAGAAAAGTCCAAAAAGGAACTAAAATACATCTTAATAACAACCCATATCACAATTATAAAATATCAGTTTAAAAGAATCATGACTTACGTCCATAAAAAGTGTTAAAAAAGATTAAAAAATGCACAATCTCAAGTTTAAAAGTGGTTGAAGTGTAATATTCTCATTAATGCCTGGGTGTTGCTGTGCATGAAGTTTAAGCTGCTGTTTGACCTTTCTTTCTTCCAATTTATTTCTCAAATCACCTAGTCTAGGATTACCTTTAACTTGTTCTAATATTCCAAATTGAAAACTTTAAAAATGTAATCTCTATGATAATGATAAATGAAAATTATGAGCTTACTATAACAGTAGACCTGTGTTTTCTTCTGTCCATGTCAACAGTTGGGCAAACAGCAAGCTATACAACACTTTTAGAATGGCAATTCCCTCCAACAAAGTAAACTTTTGAATTTAAATTATTTTTTAATGTTAGACTATCAACCTCCAGTATAAAAGGGTTTGGCACGAGACCAACATTTTACTGTCCTTTCTTTTTATTACCAGATGGTCCATAAAGTTCTAATCTCTCGAATTTATCCTTTAAATTAGAGACAGTTTTAAATACAACTGGGTCCTTCCCTACAATTTGATGAAGCTGAGGGTTACCCCTTACAATATTCAAACTTCCTTTAAATATATATTTTAATATCCTGTATGTGTGTACAACCCAATTCCTAATAAAGGTTTATATTTTGTCCCCCATTGTGACTGCACAAACTGGTAGAAGATACACAAAACTATGTGCAGTCACAATGAGGAATGAAATATAAAGCCTTATTAGGAGTTGGGTTACCTAGTACAAGTAAGTAACAGCCCAGTAGTGATTTTGAGATAGCTCTAGTAATTCAATATGGGCCACACATGCAGGATATTAAAAATATATTTAAGAGAAATTGGAATATTGTAAGAGGTAACCCTCAGCTTCATCAAACTGTAGGGAAGGACTCAGCTTTTGTATTTAAAACTGGCCCTAATTTAAAGGATAAATTTCAGAGATTAGATGTTTATAGACAATCTGTTTTTAAAAAGAAAGGGACAGTAAAATGTGGGTTTTGTGCCCAATGCCCTTTTATACTGGAGGTCGATTGTCTAACATTACAAAACAATTTAAATTCAAAAGTTTGTTGGAGGGAATTGCCATTCTAAAAGTGTTGAGTATCTGGCGGTTTGTTTAAGCTGCCCAGGATTTTATATGGGAAAAACTGAGAAATATCTCAAAAAAGAACATATGAACTTATGTACCAGATCAGTAAGCAAAATGAGAACAATGCTTTATATACACATTCAAGACAATGTCCACATTTTAAAAGTTTTCGATTTGGAATATTAGAACAGGTTAACGGTAATCCTAGTAGAGGTGATTTGAGAAATAAATTGGAAGCTAGAGAGGTCAAATGGGAGCTTAAACTTCATGCACAGCAACACCCAAGCATTTATGAGAATATTACACTTCAACCACTTTTAAACTTGAGAACATGTGTTTTTTAATCTTTTTAAATACTTTTTATAGATGTAAGCCATGATTCTTTTAAACTGATATTTTATAATTGCGATATGTACTGTTATTAAGCTGTATTTTAGTTCCTTTCTGACTTTTCAGGCTTTTTATATTTTATGCAATACTGCTTTAAGAACTGAGAGATTTTTGGTTAATTAGAGAATAATTTTCCTATTTAAGTGAGCAGTCATTATAGTAAGTAGATTCTGACAAAGTCCTATGGTCTATTAGGATGAAAGTGCTTAATCAAAATTGTTTTTAGATTTTTATTTGTAAAAATAAAGTGGTTTTAACAGTTTAACTGTAGTTTGAAGATGACTGGTGCAATATTTTTATAATTATTTGTTGGCCTTTAATATCACTACACATTCACTTTTAAAAACTATACCCATCTTAACACTACCAAAGTCTATATTTCCCATCCTCCTCTACCTGTAGTATCAAAGGCACCATTTCTGAAATAATCCTTCAAGGTCCAGGTAAGAACCTAATTATTACTGGTGACTTCAACCTCAATGCTAATAGCCATCACAGTAAACAGCTCAACAATATCCTACAACAAATTAATTTTGAACAAATCATAAAAGCACCTACCTTGCCCAAAGTCATACCAGGAAAGCACTCAACTCTTCATCTTACCAATATCAACATATCCCTTTGCTATAAAGCCACAAAATGTCTACCAAACTTTCTAAGTGACCATTGCTCTGTATTTTCCTACTGGTCTTTTAAATCCATAAAATTCATTCCATAGACTGTGCTAGGCAGGTCTTTCCCCCAACATAAACTTGCTTTGCTAGATTTTCATCTGAATTCCAATAACTGGTCTCCCCTCTACCAACTCAATGGTTCAACAATTGCCTTATCATTCTTCATTGACACCCAGTCAGTAAATAATTCAGGACTCCCTTTCCCCAGGTATAGATAAGGCTAAGAAGACAAAAATGCCCATGGCTAACAAATGATATCATAGACCTTATGAAACAAAGTGGTAGAGCCTGGTCAGGTGGAAGGAAAATATCTACAATCTGCTATTACATGACAACTATCTCTTCTTAAGAAAGCAAACCAGAATTGCTACTAGCTCAGCCAAATCCTTCCAACAAATATCTGCTATTGAAAATACCCTAAACTTCTGGAAGGAAATCAACATTCCTACTAATCAATTTACCAATACCTCCCAGTATATTATTTTCTCTAATAACACAAACTCTGCAGAGGATTACATAAACTTTATTATTTTATCATTACATAATAACACAAAGACTTTCTTTAACTGAAACTCTAATTGTCAACCAATGCAAATTAATACTCAATCACAACTTTGTACTCTTGTCAAATATGCTTCTCCATTCCACTTCTCTGCAATCTCTGTAAAAGAAACTAAAAAGCTATTACAGAATCTAAAACCCACAGCAGCTTTATTATCCTCTCTGCATCCAACTTTCCTTAGGAAAGCAGCAGACAAAATAGTCAAACTCCTACCATTCATTCATAACCTATTACTCTCCTCCTTGCAGTACCATCCTGGAAGCATACCATCATTATCCCTCTACCTAAGGTCCTCCAACCTACAGTTCACAAAACCTTCACCTCTGTCTTTATCCTATTGCTAAAATATTTGGAAACTTCTGTACAGACAGTTTCTGAAGCACATTAATAGCTATGGACTTCTCTCTGACAGACAACACAATTTCAGGAATGGTGTTAGCACTTCTACTGTTTTATTCACAGATACTGACACTATCTTCAGTAACATGAATGATGGCCTCATAACAGCAGATGTTTTTGTGGCTATGACATGTCCCTCTTTTAAACTGTTAAGTCATAAATTGTTGCTGACCAAATTAGACAGATTTAATTGTGGGGAAAAATGTTATAGACTGATTCCATAGCTAACTAGGCAGTAGGACACTTCAGGTTCTCAACAATAATCAGCTATCCACTAACTGTTCCCTTATTGCTGGAAACCTTTAAGGTACTATGTTAGGCCCCCTGCTTTTTTTATTCATTAATGACTTTAAGAAAGTCTAGCTGGCTGCCACCACTTTATTTATTCAGATGATATACTTTTATTTCAAACAAACAAATGCTCTACCCATCCTACAAGTGCAATTCCAATAGGTCTTCTCAGATCTATGTAAATGGTCCAGTCAAAATAAGCTTCTGATCAATCACAAAAAATAATGTTATGCTTTTCACCTCTTCTTAGAAATGTCAACATCTTCCAGTTATTAATATCTATGATAACGATAAATGAAAATTATGAGCTTACCATAACAGTAGATCTGTGTTGTCTTCTTCCATCCATATCAACAGTTGGGCAATTCCAGTCAGATCCTAGGCCAGCAGCTTAGACTTCAGTTCGAAGGCTCAAGTTCCTCCCCTCCCCTGTAATGCACTAACAATAACTCTTCCCTTAGATTGAGTTTGTCTACCAAATATATTATCATCAACTATAATTTGAGCAAAATACTGCTGTCCAGTAGGAATGACACAAAAGTGACATTTTGGAAGAGGATGGAGGTTGAGAATGCTGAGATGGATGGAAGAAGATAACATGGATCTAGAGTTAAGGTAAGTACATAACTTTCATATCCAATGTTGTCTTTTCCATCCACCTCAACAGATGGGACAGAGTCCCCATCTAGAGGATCACTGGGATACACTATGGAGGGATATTTCAGAGTATGGTAGAATCAAAAGTAGTTCTAAACCTGGTTTGCAGTTTGAGCTTGTAATGAGACAAAAGTATGAATTGTGGACCATGTAGCTGCATCTACAAGAACATGATTAAAGAAATCTTCAGATGTTGCCACCACTCTGGCAATATGTGCCTTTGGTTTAGAAAGTAATGACAATCTGTTAGTCTTACAGACAAAAGTAATACATTCCGATAGCCAGCTGGACAAACTGTTTAACACCCAGATGGACAGGAAAGACCTTCAGAGCTGGGTGCCGCTCTTAATGAACTTTATTAATATAAAACAATTAAAAAGTTAAGCGCATTCGTCCTCAGGTTACAGGATGTCTTCAGAACAAATAGCACTAAAACACAAGTCATTATATACCCATTAAGGCCAGTTCACAATAAGCTAATTAGTGCAATCAGATTGTCTAATTGGTTAATGAATCAGTCATAACAAAGCCAAAATACCCTAACCCTCTTGTCCAATGACACATGTTGTATAAATAAATACCTATCTAATAAGTCATAACATTTTTTAAAGACATGCTGGTAAATAAAAACACACCAAAAGGCAACACTAGATAAACTCACCACTGAAGCCTATTTAAAATTGTGTAATACAATTGTATTGGAAGCAAAATTACACTCTCTCCTTCTACAAGAAAAAAAGCCTAAAGGGATACAACATTCACTTGCTACAAACTCAGAAAATATGCAGACATCAATATATTATTTTTTCTACTTAAATAAAGAAAGCCTTCATCACATAAAAAATAACAGGCTCTTAACATTAGAATACTGATTATAGACACATTTTCATTCAGTCCAGGGTCTTGAGTGATATTAGTTGTTATCTGCCATTTCATCTCAAGGAACTCTAAATATTCTTCACTGGGGCCCCCTCGATCCCCCAAATTAACCTGATCAATTACACAGAACTTGGAACGATGTGTGGGGTTCAGCTTAATGTGTCTGAACAGGGCGTTCTTGTCGTCTCCTTTCTTTATATCATAATTATGCTGGTACATTCTTTGCCTAATCATCCGTTTGGTTTTCCCAATATAAAATCCAGGACAAAAGACACAAAGCCAAATAAACCACACCCCTAATATTACAGGAAAATTTTAGCTTAAGGTGGATTTCCCGAAAACCTTTTAGAAAAACTGAGGCCCCTTTCAACACGTATTGGCACTGATTACAGTTCCCACACTTGGACAGCCTCCCTTCCTGTCTAAATAGCCTCTGTCTTTCAAGAATGATCTTAAAACTAAGAGCCATTGTGTACAACACTAATGGTTTGGGCCCCACAATATCCACATACTCACTACTGATTTCAAAAAAAGTCCAGTACTTTTCCACAATCTCCTTCAGCCCCTCAAACTGACCAGTAAATGTCAATACAATCCCATTTTTAAAGTATACACCCCCATGTTTTTTGTCCTCATCCCACTGTCACCTATAGTATCTAAATTGAGCCTATTGGGCTGTTCCAGTAGGGGGGTAAAATGACCAGTCCTCCTCTTAGCACAAATTTCACTGGAAATATTGGTTAGAAAGCCCTCAGGATAACCTCTCCTGAGGAACATTTCCCTCAGCTTCCCCATTTCTTCATAAAAATCGCTATCACCCAAAATCATCCAGGCTAGTCTTACACATTGCCCCTTAACTATAGATTTGTTTTCGTGTAGGGGGTGCACACTATCAAAATGGAGAAATGAATCGGAGTAACTGGGTTTGTGATAAATAGTAGAATCAAACCCCTTCTTCCCATAGTTCTTTCGAAGGGAAATATCCAAAAAATGTACCAAGTCCCCCTGAATGTCCATAGTAAAGACCAGAAAGTCCATGGTAGAGTGCAGATAGTTAAAAAATAGGTGCAGTCTTGCCTTGGTATTATTTCAAATAAATATATCATCTAAAAAACACCTGTAAAAAAGCCAACTATCCTTAAAATCAGAATTAAGCACAAAATTGGTTTCCCAATAAGAAAGGACTGCGTTAGCAAACATGGGGGCACACGCTGCCCCCATGGCAATTCCAGCTTTCTGCCTAAAGAATTGACCTTCAAATATAAGGAAATTGTTTTCTAATACAATTTCCATAAATTCACTTAGGGCTACCAGTTTATCAGGTCTTACCGTCGTATTGTGTCTCAGGTATTCATAAAACCATTCAACCCCTGTCTTATGTGGAATGACTTAAAATAAATCCTGTATATCGATGGTAACAAAAATGATCCCTTCTCTGAAAAAAATCATCTGAAATCCTACTTAAAAAATCCCAAGAGTCTCTAAGCAGGGCAGGATTAGCATCCAACACTGTCTTGGTATAAAAATAAATGTATTTATCAATGAAAAAGTTTTGGATGCTTTAGCATCCACAGCAGGGTGCAAAGGAAGATCAGATACACACTTGTGAACCTTAGGGATACCAAAAATCGTGGGAATTTTTGAACTCCCTATGTGCACAAAATTATATTCATCAATGGAAGTCTGGTCATTAAGCAACATATCTTCCAAAATTAAATACATTTTGCAGTATGAAATGTTAACTTCATTAATAGAGGCCTCATATGCATCAGAATATAATAAGTTGAACATCTTGTTGGTGTAATCATTTTTATCCATTACTACCAGGCCTCCCCCCTTATCAGGTTTCATAACCCTCACCTGTTTGTTGCCCAAAATCTCTCTCAACAAGGTCCTTTCTTGTTCACTAAGATTGTAATCTGTCAGTATATCACGGGACTTAAATTCGTAAAATCAAATTTGCATAACCTCTGAAATAATAACACAGGAGGGTGAAGCAAAGAGTTAAATACACTAGGTCTTTTTATAACATTATTTCAAGGAAGGTAACCATACAGAGGGAGCACCAATAAAGTAAAATATTAATTTTTCTAGTGAATAATTTCAATTGTATCAAAACCTCCTTCATTTTGCTTTTTACAGTGGGCATGAAAGTAAAGTCTCTTTCTAAAAGGTTGGCTCATATGGAACCAACATTCTGACTGCTATAATTAAAAATCTTAAAATTACCATAATCAGTGTGCACCATCTGGCAAACACCCAATTCCAGCCCCTGCTGGGCTCCCTCTCCCCCTCCCATTCATACCCATTCCCACTCTGTCTTCCCCTCCCCCTGGACTGGGGGATTGCTTACTGCCAATAATTCATTTCTGTTGAATAACTTGTGGCCCCCTGTCCCCGTTCCTTCATTCTCTGAGATCTCCTGAAAGGGGGATATCCTAAAGGGACATTCTGCTCATTTGAATTCCCATTAGCTCCAGTAGGAGCTGTGCTAGTCCTAATATCATTGTCTTGGACTTGTCCAAAATCAGGCTTCCCAGTCTGTTAAAAATGTTATGACTTACTAGATGGGTATTTATTTATACAACATGTATCAGTGGGCAAGAGGGTTAGGGTATTTTGTTATGACTGATTCATTAACTAATTAGGCAATCTGAATGCACTAATTAGCTTATTGTGAACTGGTCTTGATGGGTATATAATGGCTTGTGTTTTAGTGTTATTTGTTTTGAAGAAGTCCTGTAACCTGAGGATGAAAGAGCTTAACATTTTGATTGTTTTAAATTAATAAAGTTCATTAAAATTGGCACTCAGCTCTGAAGTATTTTCCGTCCATCTGTGTGTTAAACATTTTATTGGTTTATTTTTTGGAGCCACCTGGACAAGGTAACTTTAGACATGGTGGAACCCAACTTAGCCTTACAAAATGAAATGAAAAGTTGATGTTTTTTTTCTAAAGTCTTTTTGTATAGTGTAAATAAAATTGTACCTGATGGTGGACATCCAAAGAATGAAGGAGATAGCCTTCTTTATTTGAAAATGTAGCAAAGAACACTGGTTGATGTATAGCCTGGTTTAAATTTGTCTCTAATGCCAATTTGGGAACAGAAGCTGGGTTGTACTGAAGGAAACCCTGTCCTTATGAAAAACAAATATGGGAGTTTGCATGAGAAGGCCTGCAATTTCAAAATTCACCTGGCTGAAATAGCAGCCACCAAAAAACATCTTCTATTACAGAAATTTTAAATATGCTGAAACTGTCGGCTCAAATAGCTTGTTGGTAAGGCTCTGCATCAAAATAATAATAGTATTAGTAATAGTAATATTAATAGTAATAGTAAGGAGGAGTGGGATCTCTCAATGGGGTTCGCAAAAGAAAAGCACCTCTTAAGAAAGCTTTCAAGGGCCCAAGGAAGCAACAAATGCATGGTGCTCGCTTACATGAAAATTAGAAATAGCAGCCAATTGTACTTTAATTGTATAATTACTAGTCCCTGAATGAAAGAGACCCATCAAAAAATCCAAAACAGAAGGCAGTGGTGCTGAGAATGGATCCAAACCTTTAGAATTAGCCTAAACAGTGAACATTTTCCACTTACTCCTATAGGTCTTTCTAGTGGAGGGCTTTTGGGAAGATGTGAGAATCTGCACAATTTTGGGAGAAAGCCTGGAATTTCTGGCCATCATTGGAAGTGGAGAAACCAAGTGGTTAGATTGATGGTTTTGATGTCTGGGTGTGGCTTGCCAGAAGGGTCAAAAATCAAATCGGAAGGGAAACCAGGACTCAGGGTGGGGAAGGAAGAGAAAACAAACCTGAGTGGGAGGGTAAGCATAGAGGAGTCCCAGGGGCCAAATATGGACTAGAGCATCCCACAGGGACTGTCCCTCCTGAGGGATCAGGGTGAAAAGGTTGGTACTGGTATTGGTTAGTTGAAACAAGTCGCAGTAAGGTTGGTTCCAGTGGCTGAAAATCTTGAATGCCACTGGCATTGATGGACCACAAATGTGGCAAGTGGATAGACTTGCTCAATTTGCCTGCTAAGATACTGGACTTGTTCCAGATGCGAACTGCAATAAAAAAGCAATGGGAAGATGTTATCTAATGAAACACTCTCAGGGCCTCTCAACATAAAGGGTACGACCAGGTCTCAACTTATTATATGATATATCAGACCACAGACATGCTGTCCATCTGTACAACCATCATGTCCGTGGGGAGGCAATCCTGTAAAATCTGCAAGGCAAGGATAATTGCCGACATCTCCTGAACAATGATGTGAAGATTGGCCTCAGTATGGGACCAGGTATCTTGTACTGTCCTCCTTTCAAAATGCACTCCAGAGGGAAGGTGTCATGGTTACAATGGCTCTTGGTGGGGGAACTATCAAATGGACATCCCAGGAAAACCGGGGGGGGGGGGAGCTCATCCACCATATGATATGCTGTCTGCAGATTCTAGTAAGCTTGATAGTATGTTGCATCTACTGAGACATTGTGGACTACTGAAGAGAGAGTCCATTGAAGTACTCTCATGTAGAACCTGGTATGTGGTACTAGAATGACAGCAGCTGCCATGGATCCTAAAAGTCAAAAAATCGGGTAGGCAGGTAGGTTCTGATGGTGTAATACTTGAGAAGCCTAAAGTTGCAGAGATGACAGTCTGGACAGTGGAAGCCTGGCTATCTATGTTCTGTTGTCCAGGTGGCAACCTCTGAAGATCAAGATTTAAACTGGCTCCAGCTTGTCTTTTTCAAAATGTATAATAATTCATAAGGAAGAGCATAAGTGGAGTAAGGAATCTCTTGCATGAACTAGTGAATCCCTTGTGGGGGCTGTGAAGAACCAGTCATCTATGTATGAGAAGACCTGGAACCCATGCAACCTGAGTTGGGCCGCTAACACATGGTGAACAGCCAGGGGGTGTGGTGAGACCAAAGGACAGTGCTCTGAACTGGAAATGATTAGTTCCAGCAGAAAGCATAGGAACTGGCTGGAAGCCAACTGGAAGTGTAGAAATTTCCTGTACTGCCTGGCTATATTGATGTTGTAGTAGGTGTTCTGTAGCTCTAGTTAGCACATCCAGTCTTCCTTCCTCAGACAAAGCAACATGGACTGTACCATAGCCATCTAAAATTATGTCTGTTTGACAAAATTCAGTTTGCTTAGGTCCACTATTGGGTTTCAGTCCCAAATTCTTTTTTTTTTACACTAAAAAGAACCATGGTCCTGGATTACTCTTTTTTTCTATCGGTTTCATTATTTCATGCACTGCTAGCCTTTTTGTTGGGGGTGGAACAACCTTAAGGATCTTTTTTGTTGTTTTTTCAAGGTATGTGAAGGGAATGGAATAGCTTCTCATTTGATGCACAACAGGATAAGGGGAGGAAATAAAAAAAAAGGTTGTCAAACAAAAAGTGAGCTAGCAAACCAGAAGGGGACTGCTTCTCATTCTTCTGACAACAAAGTTCATAGAGACACGTTGCCAGTGAAATATTTTCCAATCTACCAACAGAAAATGTTCATCTGCGGTGGTGGTGCTGCGGTAGCATTGTCGCCTCACAGTAAGACGCTGTCCGGTTCGATTCTCAGCTAGAGCGTCTTCTGCATGGAGACATGCATGAATGGGCGTACCTTTGTTGAAGGTTGTGCGTCAGGGCTGGTAACTCGGCATGTAAAAATCAACTACCAATCATTAGCAGACCGGAGTTCCGCTGTGGCGACCCCTAACCGGGAAAAGCTGAAAGACACAACAACAACCAACAGAAAATGTTCAAGAAACAGAAAAAAAGAAAAACAGGAGCTGACTAGAAGAATTTTGAGTACCTTGGACTTGATCTAGAGTCTGGTGTTGGGAGATGGAAATGAACAGGAGGAAGACCAGCAACACTGGAATTTCTGACTAAATGGGAGCTTATAAAGCATCAATCACATTTGTGAAATATGGCCTTTCAAGAAAAAGTGGCTGAGAAAGACTGTTAAGATTGTATGTGGTCTCTAAAACATATACCCCACTTTGTGTCATTAATATTTACAAGGGCAGCCACACCCCTCAACTTCTTAGCCCAAAAAATCTGGACAAAGCCCAAAATAATGAGGGAACAAAACTCAAAAATAGACATAGATTTTAAATATTGCTCTTAGAAAGTTGCTAGAGTAAAATGTTTTGTGTTAGCATGCATTTTTAAAGGACATAATGTCTGAAACATAAACATGTGTTATTATTTACTGACTTCAATCCTTAGTGATTTGCCAAAAAAACTACAAATCTTATGAGGAATAGACCAAAAATATTAGGCAAAATTCTGGACATTCTGCAAAAATCTACAAAGTTGAAAGGTATGAAGGGTACTAAATAGAAAACTGTAAGTAAAACTATTTTTATTCTCATTAATAACTGCATAAAACATTTCATAACTGCTTTCATTTGAACTGCTACCATCTGGCATATCCTATTTCCACTTTTGCATATTTATCCTGGTGGACCACCACGGTATTCCTCCAGGTTTAGATTGCCAAGCACAGGGTTTCCACATTCCAGGCAACTATTTAATGTTTACACACACACACACACACACACACACACACACACACACACACATATATATATATATATATATATATATATATACACATATATATATAAGATCTATGTCAAAATAACCAATTAGCATAACATCGAGTTAAAAAATGGCGAGATAGAAAAGATGAAAGTTTACATTCATGAATGTCCAGGTCATTGTAAGTTTTCACCACTAAAGGAGTCAGTTGGCCAGTGTAGTGAACTTTGCCCTTTTCTCCACAGTAGTGTGATCTCAGAATTGGTATATTTAGTTGGGGGGGCTGTGGGTGGGTTTTATTTGCTTCGGTTTGCTTTTTTAAGTTTTTTTGACCAATTGTTTAATTACCAGGGGAAAGTTTACTATGATCTGGACGTTCATGAATGTAAACTTTTGTTGTTTCCATCTCACCATTTTGCAAGTTGATGTTATGGTAAGTCGTTATTTTGACATAAATCCATATACGGATATATATATATATATATATATATATATATATATATATATATATATATATATATATATATATATTCTTTACTATTTGATAACCAGGTAGGTAGACTAGTCCAGAGACCTTTTTCAGCCTTGACCCGGGCATAGAAGCAACAGTAGGTGTAGTAAAATGATAGCGATTTACAACACACTTACAAACTGATAGAATATTAGTTACAGTTAGTTTAGAATACACATACATGCTTTGTTCAAAATCATATCAAAATGTATAATGTGTGTGACTTCCAAGATGGCTGCACATTGATCAACAGCTTCATTTTAGCTATCCCAGTGTGAAAACAGAATCTGAGAAAAAAGGGCCAGTGAGGTTGCCAGTGTGGGTAAAAAGCAAAGAACAAGGCAGGAAACCACTGGATAAACACTTTATATAAGTAAAGCTTTCGGATACAATCCTTTCTCAATACAAAACAATGCATAGAACCAGCTCTTTATATATAGGTCCAAATATATCACATGACATGCAGCCAAAATCACATGATATGTCATCCAAATCACAAAAACATTTTAAAGAAACATTTTAAAAAACTTTTTAAAAAACTTAATACAAAAACTTGAAATACTTTAATAAAACTTTAAAAAATATATATATTTAGATAAAACTTCAGGCTAAGAGAGATTAGCTCTACTTAATTTAACTAAAATAGGTTTGAGACTGACTTGGCTATTCAAGCCTGGTTTTGAATCACTCATAAGTCTCAAGATCCATTCATATTCTTTAATTTCTAAGTGATTATTTAGGTCCCCTCCCCTAGGTGTAGGTGTAACGTGGTCAATAATTCTAAACCTAAAAAAAATGCTGCAGACCAAATTGATCTATATGTTTGAATAATGCATTCCTGTCATAGCATCTCCTAATTTCTGACTTATGTTCAGTCATCCTGTCTTTAAGCCTGCGGGTAGTTTTGCCTACATAGAAAGCATTACATGCCTGGCAGGTAGCCAAGTAAACCACATGGGTAGTAATACATGTACCTGCTACTCTAAAACTAAATGTCCTACCATTGATAGGATGCACAAACGTATCATTTTCTGTACTACAAATGTCATCACAACAAGAACAGTTGTGACATTTGTGAGTACCATATTTCACTATAGTAGATACAGGTGTAGTCCTCTCAAAGTCCTTGTAGCATAGTGAACTCTTAAGGGTCCTCATATTCTTATAAGAGAAATTGGGTTTAGGTCCCAATAGACTTCTTAGTTCATCTGATGCCATCAAGATGACCCAATTATCAGATATAATTTTTCTAACAGTGGGTGTCCTTAAATTATATGTAGTTACATATCTAATAGGTGCTACAGATGTTTGTTTGCACCTAGAGTCAATACTAACAACATCCTCATACAAAACTGGTTTAAATAAAGTCCGCCTATCTTCCCTAATCTTAATGACCTGTTCATAAAGTAGAGATCTATCATACCCACTAAGCAAGAAATCATTAACCATCTCATTTAATTGTACTTCAAAGCAGTCATCATCGGTATTAAGCCTATTGAGTCTGCAGAATTGAGATTTAACAGTACTTCTAAATATGTGAGGTGCATGCATGCTTGTGGCATAAGTGTATCTACCTGAACAAACTTCTTTCCTAAAGATACTAGTTTGTAGTGTATCTCCAGCAAGATCTAACTTCAAATCCAAAAATGTAATAGAAGTTTCAGATACTGTCATCTTAAACTTTAGAAAAGTAGATGCAGAGTTTAGATATTCCAGAAATTTTTAAAGATCCTCATGGCTACCTTTCCAAAGTAGGAGGCAGTCATCTACAAAGCATTGAAAAAATGTGATATTACTTTTAAATGGGTTCCCATCACCAAACAAATGCGTTCTTTCCCACTGATAGAGTATCAGGTTGGCATAAGTATTGGCTACAGAGGTACCCATAGCCACCCCTGTAAGTTGTAAATATGTGGAGCCATTAAAAAGGAAGATGTTGTTTTTCAATGTAACATCCATAAGGCTGCAGATAATTTCAACTTTGTTGGGATTATCACATGTATGTGTCCACAACAATTCTCTTAAAAGCTCCAGGCCTATATCATTAGGAATAACGGTGAAGAGTGATACAATGTCCAAAGAAACTAAAAGATACTTATTGTTAACTAAAGAAGCTTTTTCTTTATCCATCCATCCCCTTAATAACTCAAGATCTATATCACCACTCAATTGCAAATCATACACAACCATGTTTACATATGCAACACTTTTTTTCACATCCAAACTGGTAATGCATTTAAAAGCTTTAGTGTCTTGTAGTAACTTAAACATAGAATCCATATAATCAACTCGGTTCATAAGAACCACAGCACCTCCTTTATCAGCTTGTTTTATAATTATATCTTTACAGGACTGTAAGCTCTTCAAAGCCTTAAATTCACCATAATTTAAATTATTGTTCACAGGGGGTTCAGAATTTTAAAAATGCCCTCGAGTTATTTAATTATCTCACTGTTACTTGTCCAGTTATACCACATCTCTATGGTCTCCCCAAAATTCATAAATCTAAGCTAGATCCACCTATGAGACCTATTGTCTCTGGTGCGGGTTGGGTTACTGAACCCATCTCGATTTATCTACATGGGCAACTGCTTCCATACCTGGCTAAATGTGATTCTATCATTAAAGATATCGTTGATTTATTACAGAAATTAAGGGGATGGATGGATAAAGAAAAAGCTTCTTTAGTTAACAATAAGTATCTTTTAGTTTCTTTGGACATTGTATCACTCTTCACCGTTATTCCTAATGATATAGGCCTGGAGCTTTTAAGAGAATTGTTGTGGACACATACATGTGATAATCCCAACAAAGTTGAAATTATCTGCAGCCTTATGGATGTTACATTGAAAAACAACATCTTCCTTTTTAATGGATCCACATATTTACAACTTACAGGGGTGGCTATGGGTACCTCTGTAGCCAATACTTATGCCAACCTGATACTCTATCAGTGGGAAAGAACGCATTTGTTTGGTGATGGGAACCCATTTAAAAGTAATATCACATTGTTTCAACGCTTTGTAGATGACTGCCTCCTACTTTGGAAAGGTAGCCATGAGGATCTTGAAAAATTTCTGGAATATCTAAACTCTGCATCTACTTTTCTAAAGTTTAAGATGACAGTATCTGAAACTTCTATTACATTTTTGGATTTGAAGTTAGATCTTGCTGGAGATACACTACAAACTAGTATCTTTAGGAAAGAAGTTTGTTCAGGTAGATACACTTATGCCACAAGCATGCATGCACCTCACATATTTAGAAGTACTGTTAAATCTCAATTCTGCAGACTCAGTAGGCTTAATACCGATGATGACTGCTTTGAAGTACAATTAAATGAGATGGTTAATGATTTCTTGCTTAGTGGGTATGATAGATCTCTACTTTATGAACAGGTCATTAAGATTAGGAAGATAGGCGGACTTTATTTAAACCAGTTTTGTATGAGGATGTTGTTAGTATTGACTCTAGGTGCAAACAAACATCTGTAGCACCTATTAGATATGTAACTACATATAATTTAAGGACACCTGCTGTTAGAAAAATTATATCTGATAATTGGGTCATCTTGATGGCATCAGATGAACTAAGAAGTCTATTGGGACCTAAACCCAATTTCTCTTATAAGAATATGAGGACCCTTAAGAGTTCACTATGCTACAAGGACTTTGAGAGGACTACACCTGTATCTACTATAGTGAAATATGGTACTCACAAATGTCACAACTGTTCTTGTTGTGATGACATTTGTAGTACAGAAAATGATACGTTTGTGCATCCTATCAATGGTAGGATATTTAGTTTTAGAGTAGCAGGTACATGTATTACTACCCATGTGGTTTACTTGGCTACCTGCCAGGCATGTAATGCTTTCTATGTAGGCAAAACTACCCGCAGGCTTAAGGACAGGATGACTGAACATAAGTCAGAAATTAGGAGATGCTATGACAGGAATGCACTATTCAAACATATAGAGGAATTTGGTCAGCAGCATTTTTTTAGGTTTAGAATTATTGACCACGTTATACCTACACCTAGGGGAGGGGACCTAAATAATCACTTAGAAATTAAAGAATATGAATGGATCTTGAGACTTATGAGTGATTCAAAACCAGGCTTGAATAGCCAAGTCAGTCTCAAACATATTTTAGTTAAATTAAGTAGAGCTAATCTCTCTTAGCCTGAAGTTTTATCTAAATATATATATTTTTTAAAGTTTTATTAAAGTATTTCAAGTTTTTGTATTAAGTTTTTAAAAAGTTTTTTAAAATGTTTCTTTAAAATGTTTTTGTGATTTGGATGACATATCATGTGATTTTGGCTGCATGTCATGTGATATATTTGGACCTATATATAAAGAGCTGGTTCTATGCATTGTTTTGTATTGAGAAAGGATTGTATCCGAAAGCTTTACTTATATAAAGTGTTTATCCAGTGGTTTCCTGCTTTGTTCTTTGCATTTTGGTTCCTGGCATTTATTTTCTTCAGTGTGGGTAAAAATCAATTACTAGATAGTCAGTACCCTGCCTGGATGCCAACAAAGAAGAGATTTGGAAAACCTGAAAGAAAATTAGCAAGAAAAGATGAAAAGAAAACTCTGGCTGGGAAGAATCCTGTGGCTATTCAGGAAAAAGCAGTTCAAGCTTCGGCTTTGGTACAAGAGATGGCTTCCAATAATTTAGATGAAAAATAAATCAAATGTACTCAGATATGTGTAAAATAAATGAATCATTGAAGGGATACATTAAATAACAAAAAGCTTAAAAAATTTGAAGAATCTTTACCTAGCTTAGGGGTCTGCAATCTGTGGCTCTTCCACCCATCTGCAGTGGCTCCCTGTAGCTTTGAAAAATAATGACTACTCAGTCGCACACACACACACACACACACACACACACACACACACACACACACACACACACACACATGGAGAGATTGAGTGATGGATATTAAATATTGCTCTTATAAAGTTAAAAAACTTGCTAGAACATGGTTTCTTTTACCATGTATTCCACACACACTAAGAGTGATTCCATGGCAGCATCAGCATCTCCTGAAAGGTTTCCGTACCCCTCCACCATACCTCTGAAAATCTTAGCACAAAAAATCTGGACAGAGCCACAAATAAAGGCGGAACAAAGGAAGAAAAATAGGGACAGATTTTAAATATTGCTCTTAGAAACCTGCTCGACTAACACTTTCTGTTAACATGCATTTTACACACACACACACACACACACACACACACACACACACACACACACACACACACACACACACACACACACACAGTTACCTGTCAACTGTACATATTTTCGCAGAATGTCCTGATTTTTGCCTCATATTTTTGGTCTGTTTCTCATAAAATTGTGGTTTTCTGGCAAATCATTGACAAATTATTTAGGGCTGAATGCAGAAAATATAGACAAGCATTTCAGTTTCAGACTTCATATTCTTCAGAAAATTCATGCTAATGCAAAACCTGTTCTATCAACTTTCTAAGTTTGTAAAAGCAATACTTAAAAAGCATCCCTATTTTTGGGCCTTTGTCTTCCCATTATTTATGGCTTTGTCCAGATTTCTTGCTCTAAGAGGATGAAACGTATCACACACTCACACACACACACACACACACACACAGCGATCGATCCCCAAAAAATCTCAACAAAGGAACAAAAATAGGGTCGGGTTTTAAATACTGTTCTTATAAACTTAGTTCTTTTATATGCAGTATAATAACTATATATAAAACTTAATACACTGTGTTATCTTCATTTTATAGGTCAAATATGTTTTGTGGCTTCAGATGAATTTTATTTGGTAGGAGAAGGGCCAAAACAGCTCTTTTGATAGTGAAGGTTGCAGACCCCTGACCTAGCTATTAAGATTAAATGATAAAGTTGCAAAAATCAGAGGCTGAAATGAAGAAAAGTCTGGCTAAGCATGGGGCTTCTCAAGAAGAGCCTTTTCAAAAAATAGTAGCGTTAGAAGACAACGTGCCCAGAGAAAACCTGGAAATTTTTCTCTGTACCAGAAAGATTAGAAGAAAACAGACTGTATTAATTTTATGAAAGTAGAAATAAGCAACTGGACTGGTGTTCATTAGCAGTATTTGTTAATTGAAAGGGTGCATTGTCTGTATGCCCCAAACCTGGCCATGAAAAAACAACTAAGACCTATATTAGTAAAAATGCAATCATACCAGAAGAAGGGGTTGATCCTGACAAAACAATGGCAGAAAGGAAAATTATTAAAAACTGTAGACAACAGATGTTTGTGGAAAATGATTATTCATTATACACCAGACTGAACAGAAGCAAATTTATCTCAGGAAGTCTGGATTAATATTCTTGTTTTGATCTATAGACATTTATTTAACAAATACACGTGAAATACATCGCGAAAATTATGAAGTGCATAGAAAATACTGAGTTTCTTGAATCTGAAGAGCTATCAGCTTTTTTTTTTTTACATTAGCAAATACTCTCAGTGAGAGACATGAAGTCTGCAGTGGAAAGCAGCTGGCCAAGAGAACTCTGTACATCATGTTCTAAATGGAATTTACAAAGATTCCTGTAAAGGTGTTAGCTGTTTTTTATAATTGCTGACAAGCTGTCTACAGGTGCAGACAATACATTTTGAGAGATCTGAGCACTATTTGCTCAGAGAAATACAAGCTTTAAAGGTACAATGGTAAGCAGTTCAGTGAAAAACTATTTTGAAATTGGTGAAGTGAATCAGAAATAGTAGCCTACCGAATTGCCTTAATAGTTTAATGCATTTAATAGACCAGTGCACAGTTTAGTTTTATTTAAAGTTAGCAAGTGTGCTTTTTCGTTGGGCTAAAAGTTAATGTTATCTGACTGAAACAGCCCATTTTTCATATCTGGGAGCAAAACAGAGATAAGAAAAGAGCAGATAGCAATCAGTGTAAGAAGAGACACAGATGTGCTTTAGCATGGGTGACATTAATTTTAGGTTAGGTAATGCCTGTGGGTGTGGAAACTGGCCCTATGAACAATTTCTATGGACTTTATATAAATGTGATATTTGTTCTAGTACATTGACTGTTTAGGATAGGTTGAACAATGTTATAGATTGTTCATTTAATGGACTTGCTGGTTTTAGGTTGAACTGTTTTGTATTTCTGTATTTTGTAAGAAGTTAATATTTTGATTTCAAAGTGTCAAGCATTTTAGGAACTGGGGTTTAGGTATATTAGAACATTCTTTTAAAACACTGTTTGTGTAAGTATATCTCTTTAAATTAATTTGGTGCCTTTTCATGGAGAGAGGGTATTTAACAGTGTTGTGAGTCTTTTATTTATTTCATTCTGAAGTCATCCTGAATTGCCACAGGACGAAAGTGCTTATTCAACTGCAATAAAATATGTTTTATATTTCCTTGCTTGTGGTCTTTTAGCGGTTGTGTGCTTCAGCCACTTTTCTTTGGTTATTGGTGCTTCAGCAGCAGACTTTTCCTGACCTGTGACATTAACAGAACATGCTGGAGAGGCAGATATATCTCTCAGAAATTGCCGCTATTAGAACATTCTTTTAAAACACTGTTTGTGTAAGTATATCTCTTTAAATTAATTTGGCGCCTTTTCATGGAGAGAGGGTATTTAACAGTGTTGTGAGTCTTTTATTTATTTCATTCTGAAGTCATCCTGAATTGCTACAGGACGAAAGCGCTTATTCAACTGCAATAAAATGTGTTTTATATTTCCTTGCTTGTGGTCTTTTAGCGGTTGTATGCTTCAGCCACTTTTCTTTGGTTATTGGTGCTTCAGCAGCAGACTTTTCCTAACCTGTGACATTAACAGAACATGCTGGAGAGGCAGATATATCTCTCAGAAATTGCCGCTAGTCTGGAATAAACTTCCAATTCATGTGAAACAGAGCTCCTCACTGTCCCTATTCAAGTGCAACCTGGACAAATGAATGGGAGACTGCAAATTCATCCCAGGGGTGGCACCCATGTCCTTCATGGACAGGTGTAGTCTGTGTTTATCATAGACTCGCTTTGCGCATTGCATCCATCTAACCAAGGACAACTGAGGCAAATCAGGATTAACAGGGCTAGCCTGTAAGGGCTCTAGGGCCACTAACCTAGTAACTTCATATGAACCCATGATCCTGTATACTTCTTTAATGTTTCATTTATTTTAATCACCTATGAGTACATTTCATTTATTTTTCCTATAAATTACTGGATGCCATTTCTTATACCAAAGCTTAAACTTGAACTGCTTTCTCCAGCCACTGTTTTCCCTTCACCTTTCCTGGTTGATTTCCTTTTAGGTTTTATAAATTTCTTCTTTGCTGGCATCCAGACATATTAATTACTAGCCAGCAATTGAATTTTACTTAAGCTGACAATATCACTGGCTCTTATTTCTGTTTGTTTTTTTACACTGGGAGAGATGAAATTATGATCAGTGTGCAGCCATCTTGGAAGTATAAATGTAACACTTTTTGAGATTGTAAAGCCCTTGATTTGATATATTTAGTTTAGGGGATGTGCAAACCCGGATGACAAATATTTTGGAGAATATAGAGTTTGTCATCTTGATTTCAGTAAAGCAAGAGCTGGCTGACTCTGCAATGGCACATCTAGTAGATCCCATGAAAACTAATGAAGCCACTATCCAGACAGCAGTATCATTACAACTTACTAGTCTGTTAAATTAGGACTATGTTTTACCATCACTTATAATTAGAGACTATTTCTCTTGCTCATCTCTGGAACTATATATATAAAAAAAGCATAGGCAGCATTGTACACAGCTTACCTACACTGAGATGTGTAAGCCAGAAATGTTGCCAGGCACTCAAGCTAAAAGGATGAAGAAAGCACATTCTTAGCACGGGTCAGACACCTACATATTGGATAAAATATGGACGGTGTACAAGTAATCGATGAAAATCCATCATAGGGAGTGAATGTTGAGTGCGTGTGTGGAGATGAGATGATTGAAGGATGAAGAGAACACAAGCAAGAAGTAATGCAGTGTAGTGAGTTTAGTGACTGGACAGAAGAGAAAGTGAGGGCATGAATAGTAAAAGTGAGACTGAGTGCAGGGTGAGTGCTGGGTGTAAAGCAAAAGACAGAAAGGCACTGGATAGAAGTCCCACAGAGAAACTTATCTGGCCATGGTTCATTGGCAAAGCACACAATGGTAAAGTTGAAAACTATAGCCTAGGGAAATCCATGAATATAGCAAGCTACAGACAAAGCCCAGAAATGTTAGTGGGGCATGCCTGAAAGAGGAGAGGAGATGAGGACAAGGAGGGATTCATACTGAAAACAGTCAAACAACTGCTTATTATAAAACTGATCCTTAAGTACATAATAAACAGGAACACAAATAGCACTTAACATCAGCTGCCACACTACAGCATACACTCAAAAGAAAATATCCTGTATTGCCAAAAAATGCACCCTGACAATCACACATTATGAATGTCATAGACTATCACATGAGAGCAGTTGTGACAGGGTAACATATAGCAGGGAAGCAAAGCATGGCAACTTGCAGTGGGTGATCGTGCAATGGCAGAATGACACTGATGTGGGATGATGGGTCATGGGTGTTTCTGGCCACAGCAGCAGTCACCTGGATAGTTCACTGGCCACAGGAGTGCAATAACAACAATGTGCTAGGCAGGGGAGGACAGATGTCTGATGTAGTAATGACAGCTGTGATGCCAGAGTTTGTAGATATCACAGACAAACTGTGTGTGACAGCCTTCAGGTAGATGTTGGTGTCACCTGTTATATATTCCATTACAACTATATGCGATCAGCCCTGACAGTTACCCAGTGTCACTTGGGAGATAAAACTTGGCCACAGATGCAGCTGTCCATACAGTCCAGTTCCCCCTGAGAAACATCCACTACGTTCATGTTGGTGACAACCATCTTGGAAAGTAGGCAACACAGTCAAACATATCGGGGACTACAGCATTCTACATTGTCAGTAGTGCCACCTCAAGCAGATCATAGATGTTTCAAAAAGATGTTGGATACTTGGGTGGCATGTACACACTGGAATGTATGCATGTCACATAGCACACTTCTTGGTCTTTCCCATGATGTAATTTTCACCAGAGAATATCAGGTTCAGTCCCAATATATCTGGAAGTATATGCAACAGCAAACTGAGTCATGCACTTCACTGATGGATATGTGTGCAAGGGCAGCTGTCATATTCAGATAGCAAACTCCACATCTGATCTGTGTCATCTGGTGATGTGCTGCTGCTGCATCTGGCACAACAGAATCTGGCTCAGATGGAAACTGCAGCCCTTCACCTTAGCCTATGGAATGTACTGTCTTATTGTTTTCACTGCTGCATTCTTGAAATTATATAATGTACTCCACCAAAACTTGAACATCCATCCCCTCTGCCATGTCAGACTGTTGAACATGAGAATATATGCCACTTGTCTCGTGTGTCATGAGGGATACAGTCAGTGACCCATTTATGGACTTCAGCTATTTGCACACAGCTGATTTCATGGAAAAGGTACTATCAGTGCCAAATCTAGCAAAAGGATTCCTAGGCAGCTGTCTAGGGCCCATTGCTATCTTGGGGGCCCCATGGTGCTACCAGTTGATATGACTAATTCATGACAGTGTTGGAAAATGCTCTGTGACTATACTGCATTACTAATATACAATCATGGTTGCTAATTTCCATGATCGGCTATTGGTAGCACTAAGGACGTGAATTAAAAATGATGATCCCATTCTTTTCAGTTGATTAAAATACGGTTTGCCATCAAAATTTCGAAGGCTTGTTCTAACAGCATGTGCCCGAAAGCATGTTTTCATGTTTTCAAAATTTCACAATGACGAACTGGAATAATATGAAATCATAACAACAAAAGTAAAGCTTGATTTGCTAATATGAGTTTGGCATTGTGAATGGAGACTGCGATACAGTAAGGATTGGGGAATTTACCCTTTTCTCACTGTAGTGCAATCTCAGACTGGTATATATAATTTGCTGTGGGTGTGGGGGGTGCAAGGGGTGCTTGCCCCCCTACTAACATGTAAATGGACATATGAACTTTCGAAACCGAAGTCTGGTTATGTCGAATGTTGTTCGTCGTATTTCTGAAGTTTGACATTTAGGCTAGATGGTTTTATTTTCGACATTGTAGTTTGGTCTTTTGCTTAAAAAAGCTTTGCCTTTGACATTTTGATGGTAAACCTTAAAATAACTTAGTTGGTAAATAATTATCATTGTACCAGTATGTTCAGTTGACCTGCTATTGCCTGCGTGACCTCACACTCCATTGAGTTTGACCTGTAAGGTTTTCAGAGCATGGACAGTACCATTGCTTTTTTATTTTTTTTTTTTGTTATGACCAAGCAAGTGAAAAATACTGAAGATATTATGTGTAATTTGTTTCTCATTTTATCAGTAATTCAGTAGCTTACAGCAAACACACTATATTGTTAGTCTTGCTTAATCAAGAACAGCTATTTAAAAGAATTTGGAATCATATGAGTGCTCTTCCTGGAGTGTGTTAGGGAAGGGATCATTTCCATGTGATTCTTCAGGTTATTAAACACTTAAAAATATGACTTAACTGCAAGTGATTCTTCTTTAAAAAGCTGGTCCCATTTTGTGACATATTCATTTGGTATGAGCAGCAGTGACATGGGGGGAAAGCCTGCCAGGAAACATGTCTCTCAGCTTTCCAGTATTTTGCAGAAGGTAACTAAGTTTAAGAAAATATTGGTTGAAACCTTAAATTATCTTACTTTTTTGGGCGGGGGCTGAAGCCTGCCAACAAGTTGTATTTTAATTATTTATTTATTAATTTATTTGTATTGGCAACAGCCAACAAGGCAAGCGCTACGTGAGACTAGGGAAAAAAGGAGTGCATTTTTTTTCAGTTACAACTAAAGACAACCTCTGAAGGCAGCACTAACAGGTTAGAACTAAGAAATGAAGAGAGACTCGGGAAGATACTGCACAGCAAATTTTAAAATGTAAGAGAGAGAAACTTAACCTCATTAATTAGACTGTGAGGTAAGTTGATAAAAAGTGCTTTTTGTTTTATGCTTTAATCTAATTGTTGAGTCTCTGTACTCTCTGTGTTTGCAGTCATAGCATGATGGAAGAAGACTGCAAAATGGGAAGACAGCTGAAAGGGGTTTTACAGACTGATAAGTTCCAGCATGATGCCCATTTATTTAGCCATGGGCATACGGTGACGTGCAGAAGCCAAGCAATTATTTTCATTTGTGCCCTCTTAAGGTGATATGGTTTGGTCTGTTACTTTTTGGTTTTTTTTTTTCAGATTCCTATCAGCAACTAGCTCCCTTATTTTGTGAATGACTGCTCACATTTTCCTGAGTGTCACTCTTGCTGACTCTTAGTGTTCCTTTTGACTTTGGGTTAGTTTCCTTTTTACTTTATAGCTGGTTTCTATTGCAGCCTTAAAGGCAGCTATTTACTGGCCTAATAACTTTGCCGAGTGTCCAACCCTAGAGTTCAAGGCCATTTTTCATATATGTCATTACAGATCTAAAGTTGTTTCATACCTCAAGATGCAAAGATTCTGGCTCTAATGTGAATAGGGAGGTATGTTTGACAGCTTGTACTGTTAATCAAACTATTGTAATAGTTTTACTTGCCTTCATTAGTGATTTCTGGAGGCTTATTTTATTGTGTTTAACTCAGTTTTAGAATTATAGCATCAGTTGTTCTGGGTGCTCTGAACTGCCTGTCATCTGGGAAGTTTTAAAGCAATATTTAAAATTTGTTCTTGATTTTGCATCTTTGTCTCTGATTCTTGAGATAAGAGGTTAGTAGAGCACTAGGGATTCAAGTTGCACTTTCTCAGAAAAGTATGTTAAGAAAAAAATCTAGGTAATTGTTTATGCATTTATTCATTCATTTGATTGCAAGCAAAAATCTGAAGTGTACACAGTTGTACAGTTCTGTAATTGATGGTCACATCTGTGTGTGTCCGTGTCTGACTATAAATAAGTTTTTGCAGGTGATAAGTTCTCTGTGATGAGCTACAGGGTTGGCATAATGGTTAAGGTTTTTATGTCATAACACAGGGTACAATGTTTGATTCTCACCAATGAAGGAAACTGGAAAGGCTTAAAATGGCCTGGAAGGGCAGCTAGCCTATTACTTACCTATGAACAACAGAGATTGTGTGGGCCTTAGTACAGATGAAAAGGCTAGGAGCTGTTCATGGGCTGCTTCCTGTAATGCAGGGGTTGATTCCATTGGCCCTCATTTGCATGATGCGTGACTGACCAAATTACTTCACCTGACATTTGCTAAACAAAACACCTCTCACATTGAAAACAGACATAGCATCAAAAATAGTAAACGTCTCTTCCCTTGAAACTCATTTATTTAAAGTGCATCTGGCAAGCCATTAAACTACATTTATTTAAAGTGTATCTGATAAGCCATTAAACTACAAGAAATATGCTGAAATTCATAGTGAAAAGGGACACTTGTGTCTAGTAGGTTGTCCCAGACTGTTGACAAATGTGTTACACATTGCCTTTTGAATCTCTTCACCTTTTACATAGCCACTAACTAGTGATTATATGCCATTTGACTATGAATTACTGTTGTTGATGCTATGTCTGTTTTCAATGGGAGAAGTTTTTTGTTTTGTTTATCTAATGTCGTTAGTGTTTTTACTGCAAAATTTAACATAACAGTTTTAAATTGCATCCAAATATCTGTGATCATTGTAAAGATAAATAAGAAAATAGTACGGAGACTGACAATTTTGAACAGTGTTTTATGGTAAGTGGGGATAAGCAATCAAGTAATAGAATATTGATATAGCTGGGGGGACTGGTCCATTACCCTACCTAGGGCTCCATTTGCCCTTGATCCAGCTCTGGTCCCTACTATTCCATTATATCTGCGATAATCCAACTGCAAACATGATACTGATATGGTCTGCTGTTTACATTAATTATATCTATGTCTGCTGTTGATCAGGCTCTATCAGTATCAAACACCAGGAGATCTAACACAACGGTACTAATTTAATAGCTGCTAATCATTCGAGTATCACCTAGTGCAATACTAAATACACCACTACTCCACTTCATACTTTACATTTAGCTTTTCAGGGAAATGTTGCTAGCTAGAATGATTGAGTAGGTTGGAATTCCTAATTTTGACGAAACTCTCAAAATTCTTACAAACTGAAGTACTGAGTTAGATATTTATTTTTCTTTGCACAACTTTCATAATTCATGGAGTAAATATGAATTATATTTTAGATAATTTGGGAACAGAGTGATTCAACAGAAATCAACCATAAACAGGGTCTTGTTTCACATCCTTGAAACCTATACCACCCATGTCCCAGGAAACCCATACTACCTATCTCAATGTACTAGAGTCCTTCACCATTCAACCCAATACAATCTTCATGGGGAATCGCAACTACCCCTCTACAGATTGGAAATCCTGCAGCATTTCTAATGCACAAGCTCAATGATTCCTAAACTTTAATACCAATATCCTGGAACAGTTGTTCCAGTCTCCTACTAGAGTAAAAACATCTTTGACTCTGTACTTACAAACATGGGGAAGCAATGTTTTTCACCCAGTGTAATGTCTTCACCCCAAAACCCAGCAAACAGCACAGCATATGCTGAGCTATTTACAAAATCCCTGTACAGCCATACTGATAGTTGTATATTGTGAGCTGTGCCCGCTTGTATTAATATTAAGACAAACTCAAAAAATAAGCCACCCTGGTAGAATCACAGTATCAATCAGTTATACAACAAAATCCCTGACCAGTATAAATAGGCAGCTAAGAAGGTTAATTAATATTTCAAAGGCTAAATTTAAACAAAAAATAGCTTCTCAAGCAAAGGATAATCATAAAGATTTCTACAACTACACCCGTGACATCAAGGGAAATACACAACAGTGTGCAGAACTTATTGCAAATGGCATCACCCACACTGAACTGGAGGCCATTGTCAACCTTGTCTGACAGGTTCAGCTAAAATTTCTTTCCCCACTTCCCCTCGATAGTCCAAAGGAAATACCACATACCACAAAACACCAACCATTACTAGCAAACAGGTCTTCACTGCACTTTCCAAGGCCAAAAACACTGCATCGATGGGTCCTGATAACATCCCAGGATGTTTACTAAATAGCTTTAAATGTGACCTCTCTGGTCCACGTGAATCACTTTCAACTGAAGCCTACAGTCAGATTTTGTGCCCAAGGAATGGAAGATGACTACAGTCATTCCCTACACAAAGGAAGTTCAACCATTGATCCAGATAACTACAGGCCCATAAGTCTGACCAGCCTCATATGTAAGGCATGGAAAGAATCATCACTGACATGATAAATGAGGACATAGGTAACCTGCAAATGCTGGACCCATCACAGTTCAACTTTGTTAAAGGAAGGTCATGCCTATTAAATCTGGTGGACTTCTTTGAGAGGGTCACCAAAGTAATGGATGAGGTCAAGACTGTACACACAGCTTACCTCAACTTGGCCAAGGCCTTTGATAAAATACCCCACTCAGACATTACAGACAAGCTCACTAGATTAGGTATAAACCCTTTTATCACCCACTGGATAGCCAAATGGCTCATTAATAGGACCCAAGAGGTCGAACTAGGTGAGGCCATCTCCACCAGGAGGCCAGTCACTAGTGGAGTCCCCCAGGGTTTGGTACTGGGCCCCACTCCTTTTTGGCATCTATTTCTCAGAAGTAGAAGCAAATGCTTAAGGTTTATGGCTGACTAAGTTTACAGAAGATTGCAAGCTGGGAGTTATCATGAGTCACCTGCAGACACTAGCATTCTTCAAGAAGTCTTATCTCTGACTAACAAATGGTGCCAAAGCCATGGTCTTAAAGTCAATGCTAAGAAACGCATAATTGTAGCCTTTGGGAAGTCAACCATCCCAGCTAATTACCATAGTGTTAATACGCCCTTAAGAGTTGACCCAGTTGTCAGGGATCTGGGTATGCACGTAGACAGTAGCTTTACCTTCAACCACCACATTGCCACAGTGGTGAAGAAATTATTTTATGTTGCACAACTTATAAGTAAGGGCATGGGATCTAAGTCCAAAGATGTCATTATCCCACTTTAGAGAATGGGCGACCTGTACATTGCCACTCTGACTGGAGAATGAATATTCTCCAGTAGGATGTTAATGTATAGGTAATGTCCACTGAAAAATAAGTCTGCCACTTCACAGCAACATATTAAGCTGCCATGGAGCTCATGCTGTAATGGAGATAACGGGTACCATTATTTTACACTCACTAGGCAGTGCTTTTGCTGTTTAGTGAGTGTAAAATTAACAAACAAAAAAAATTAAAGAGAAAGAAAGAAAGAAGTGTGTGTTTATGTCTCTGTGTGTGAGTGTATGCATGCATGAAAGTGAATCGATTGAGCCATTATTTTACACTCGCTAAACAGTGCTTTTGCTGTTTAGCGAGTGTAAAATTAAAACAAAAAATAGAAAAGTGTGTGTGCGTGCATGTATTTATGTCTGTGCATGTGAGTGTAAGAATGCAAGAAAGCAAGAATGAGATCAATTGAGCCATTATTTTACAAACACTAAGCAGCACTTTGGCAGTTTAGCGAGTGTAGAATTCATAACAAATGGATAATTAAAAAAAAACAGAAAAGTGTTGTGTGTGCTTGTATGAGTCTGTTTTTGTCTGCGTGTGTGAGTGTATGGGTGCTTACATGCATGTAAGTGCGTGTGCATGTGTGTGTGTGTGAGAGAGAGAGAGATCAATCGAGCAGTAGATGCAACTCAGTTAAAATTAAGAGGTATGCATACCTCTCAACCTCTTAGCTCAAGAAATCTGGATAAAGCCTAAAATAATAGGGTGGACAAAGGCTCAAAAATAGGGACAGATTTTAAATAGTGCTCTTATAAAACTAGAAAGTTGCTGTAATGACAGGATTTATGTTAACATGCATTTTTCTGAAGGATATGTAGTCCATACCTGTCACCTCAGGGACACAAATGATTTTGACTCAAATTTTAGCTCTGCCTCCCTTTATCCGAACAAAAACTAGTGACTTTTAGAGAAAAGGTGGTGAATGCACATGCTAAATGACAATAAACAGAGTTATAGACTTTTTTACTTTACTTCAGAAAATGTATATAATTTACATTATTTTATTTTGTCAATGTCTCAGGTTAATAGAACTAATATTGTAAGTGTTCCTATTACTTCTGAATTCATCCCAGATTATGTTGAGATTTATTCCTGATTAGTTGAGAGCTACGATAAAATCTAAAACTCAAATGTAGCTCATTATTCAGTGACTTCAACCCCCCCCCCAATTATTTGCCAGCACATACTACAGCAAGTTTGAAACAGAAGTCGGAGGAACTATTTTACATCAAAAATATTTAAAATATATAGAGAGAGTAATTAAAAAAATACAAAACAATTTAACAGACAGCTCATTCTCTAAGCTTAATAATGCTCTCCAGGGCATGTGTTATTGTGTAAATAATGCCTTTCCAGGGGTGTAGTGGCCCTCTGTGTGCAGCATCTGGCATCAGAACACCCCTGGGTGGGCATTATTTACACAATAACACACACTGTCAGGCATTATTGCTTGCATACTCTGTCCTTATCAGACCAATCACAGAGTACAATGCTACCTTTGGTATATACCTGACCAGGCATATGCAGTAACTAGGATCACCTCAGAGGTTCCTTCCAAAAAAGAATACAAGGCGTAACAAACCTGTCTTACACAGAGCAGCTTAAAGCCCTCTATGTCTACTCAGTCTCCTACTAGATGTTGCTGAGGGGTGGTCTATATCTGGCTTACAAGGCATTAGCAAACCCCACACTTATGAATTTCCTGCATATTTGTAAGTCAAACAGCACCAGAAATACAAGGTCTAAGGACCTAAATTTTGTCTGTGACTAACAAAACATGCTGAAGAGTTAAATATGTGCCACAGAGACCACCCTTCCTGTGGAACAAGCTCTCATCCATGTGCAGCTGAGTTCGTCTATTACTCAATTTAAGATCAGCCTGGACCAGTGGATGGGGAATCAGAAATTGACACTAGGTCTGGCACCCATGTCCCTTATGACAGAGGTAGCTTATAAATGCCTGGCCCTCAATGTCCCATTGGGATACAGGACATCATTATTTGTTCAGGAAAATTATGCTAGGCTTGGAAAGCCCCCCCCCCTCCACCCCCCCACCCGGGCCATTAGCCAAGTAACAATCTATGAATCTATGAAAACAGAAGACATTCAAAATTCTTACTGGATTTCTCAAAAGATAAGGAGGCTTTATTCTAATAAGAGCTCTTAGCATGATTGTAGGGGTTTGGGAAACTGGCACCATATTTGGTAGTCATGCTCTAAGATAAGCTTATTGGTGACAAACAACTCAGACTGGTAAATCTGCTCACTAATAAGTCATTTTGCTGAAATGTGGATGCTTTGTTATATTTCTAATCTTCTACTTACTGTGTCTAAAATGTTGGCCATAGCTAGTTTTGTTAACAAACTGAATTATTCTGTTCTAATGAAATTAAGTTATAGTTGCATATATGTCATTTCTACTGTAAAAGTATTGTTTATATATATTGCAAATAGTTTGAAATTGATATTTTTAGCTATCTTTTGTTTGGCTGTGATGTGTGTTTGGGGATCTATGACTATACAGATTAATTAAATTTATTACATGGTTAATTACTTTTCCTCTTTATATTACCACTAACACTTCATGTTGCTAGAATACAGTTATGATTATTTTTGGTAACTGAATAAAATGTCCATAAATTCAGATGTATTGCCTTAACTGGCTAGTACTTCAGTATGTTGCTATTATCAACCAGACTCATAGTTTAGCTACACACCTGTAATGCCCATAAATTCAGATGTATTGCCTTAACTTAAGACAGTAGGACTAACTGTACATCCAGCTTCTCTAGAGGTGAAAGCAATGTATCTCATGAATGTTGTCCAATGTACTCTCCTCCATTTTGCTGTACTATGTCTCAAAGTAAGTACCATATGATTGCCATATACTAACATTTGCCTTTTACTGCCTGCCTTTTACTAATATTTAATGTATTATCTGTTAACTATAAAAATGTTATCTCTTGGAGCTGTTCTCCCCGGGCCCCTGCTGAAAATGGACTTACATCCAGTCTGACTCTCCCGGTTAACAAATGTAAAATAAAATAAATAAATAAAATAAATAAAAAGGAACCAAAAGGGATTTTATTTGTTTGTGATATTCTCCTGACAAACTTTCTAAGCCTATAAGTAAATCACCGTAGTCATACAAGGTGCCATGGTCCAGTCTGGAAACGGACAGTGTACTTGATGTGTTAATATGCACATAATTTTGTCTGACTTTTACTGCAGTTCTTCAAAAGTGTCTTCACACAAAAACATAGCTCTCTGCGCTTGAACCCTGCTGAAATTCAGCATCTTAATTTTAAGTATTTTTTGCCAAATATCTGACTTGCACTTTTGTCTCACTGTTTGAGATGTATTTTAGACTTCACTGTATCTACTTTTCAACAGCATTCAAACTCTTCTGAATACACTTGCTCTCCCTTTTACACTATCAAATATATATATATATATATATATATATATATATATATCTTCTTCTTTCAGCTGTTCCCGTTAGGGGTCGCTACAGCAGATCAACTGTTTCCATTTCTTCCTGTCCTCTGCATCTTGCTCTGTCACACCAATCACCTGCATGTCCTCCCTCACCACATCCATAAACCTTATCTTAGGCCTTCCTCTTTTTCTGTTACCTGGCAGCTTCATCCTTAGCATCTTTTTTCCAATATACTCTGCATCCCTCCTCAGCACATGTCCAAATCAACATAATCTTGCCTCTCTGGCTTTGTCTCTAAACCTTCCAACCTGGGCTGACCCTCTAATATGTTTGTTTGTTTCTTTCGGCTTTTCCTGGTTAGGGGTCGGCACAGTGGAACTCTGGTCTGCTAATTTCCTTGTACTTATTTCCTTGTTTCACTTGAAAGAAAGTTACTGTTTGTCGTTTTTGCATTTAAGTTACCTGTAACACATTGCACTTAAGTTACCTGGCACTTGCTCACTAAAGCAATTATATAAGTCAGCACTAAAAATTAAAAGCACTACACCCTCACTCCCCACTGGCCCTGGTTTTCAATTATTAAGGAATTCCCAATATTATTCTAGCATGTCCAAAGGTCAGTTGTCAATCTCCTCTCGGGTCCAGCTGGTGAATCTGGGAATCTTGAGGCAATGTTACATCTGCCTCATGTACACAGACAACCCTCTCCTCCTCCCAACAAATTCCAACACATGTGAGAGATGCAACCATATAGCCAAACTGTAGGCTAAGCTCTCTCAACTCAGTACTGGCATAACCAGTCAGGAGGAGAAGGAAACCACACTCACTACAATTCCAGTCTCACATAGACCTACCACGACAGCAAACCAAACACATAATCACACAAAAACATACTCGGAGGCTCTAAATAAAGATCTGCCGAAGCAGCAGAGACCTCCAAAGCAGACACCCAAGCAGCCGCTACCCCAAAACAAAACACGTGCAACACATATCTCACAAAGCCAGTGTGCCAAACAGTCACAGCCCTTAAGACTAAACAACACATCTGATACACTTGTAATAGGTGACTTTATCGTCAGGCACACTGACGTCCCGCTCACCAGGCTGAACACGGAGAGGGTCACGGTGAGCAGCCTGTCGGGCGCTAGGATCTGCCACATAACACAAGCACTCAGGTCACTCCAAGGCAAGTACAAATATGACTCAGTCATTGTCCATGCTGGTGTGAATGACCTGAGACGTACCTCCCTGGACTACATGAAAAGAGACATAAAGGAGCTCTCTGAGCATGTAGCCCAGGCCGGTATGACCCTGACCTTGAGTAGCATCTTACCCTCACCAAGAATGATGCCACAATATGAAGACAAGATGATCAATTTCAACAATTGGCTTAAGTACTGGTGTCATTCAAAGGGGATCCAATGCCTGTCAGCTTGGGATGATATGCTCAACAAGCCACGATGCTTCGCTAGGGACGGCTTGCACCTGTCACCCCTGGGCTTTCGGATATTGGCAAAGGCTCTTGCTACCCCCATAGTGCCTTTTTTAGGCAAGGCTCAAAAGACAAACCCACCTCCATAGGTATCACAAGGGATAAGAAACTAAGAGTAATGCTACTCAACACCAGAAGTCTAAACCTCAAGATGCACGCACTTGAAACTCTCCTTAGCATGGAGAACACCAATATCTGTGCAGTAACAGAAACCTGGTTCAGGGCTCCTGAGAGCACCCCAGCACTACCAGGTTATACCTCATACCATGCTTTTCGGCCCCAAAACTTGGACCGAACCACAAATGAGGGGGAGTATCGATATTCATCAAAGATACCCACACCTCCAGGTTGGTGGCAAAGCACGAAGCATCAGAGACTATCCATGTGCAACTAACAGTGGGTAAAACTGCCTTCCAGTTTATAGCCTGCTACAGACCACCCTCCCAAACCCAGGAACCCCACTCGGCCTTACTGAGAACACTGGAAAATATGAAGGTCTCTCCAAACACCATTATATTGGGCGACTTCAACTACCCAAACATAGACTGGGGGCATTACTCTATCTCCAACACCCTAGCCCAAAGGTTCCTAGAATTTATAAACTCAAATGCTATGGAACAACTTGTTACCACTCCCACAAGAGGGGAAAACATACTGGACCTGATCATCACTAACATGGGGACTCCAGACCAGAAGTGTATCCCTCACTGGTAAGATCAGACCATAAACTAATCTCACTGGATATTCACATCCCGACCCCACCCCCTGCCCAGAAAACCACAGTGAAAAACTTCTCTAAAGCAAATTTCACACTCCTCAAAACTGAGGTGGAATCCTTCAAAGCCCCCGGGCCTGTGGAAAATACGGCCCAGACCGCAGAATCCTTTATAAACGCATTCTATGAACACCTTCAGGAATGCAAGGATCATGCGATCCCAAATAAAACCAAGACCCAATCCTCCAAAGGCAGACGTCCTGTCTGGTGGACCCCAGCCATAAACAAACTATACAATAGAAGGAGGAAGCTACTAAATGATAGAGCAAAATCCCAAAAAGGGAAGGCATCACTGATCAGTATTAGCAAAAAACTACGGGCACACATAAAATTGTCTAAGGCTAGCTTCGAGAGAAAAATTGCACAGGACACAAAGGATAATCACAAGGCTTTCTTTAGTTATGTTAGGAACCTGGGTGGTAATTCCCAGATATGCTCAGAATTAGTCCAAAATGACAAAAAATACACCGAACCCACAGACATTGCCAACATCCTAGCTGACAGGTTCAGCCAAACTTCTCTCCCCCCCCCTCCCCACCAAAAGGGCAAATATCTATCCCAGCAGAGTGCTGCCCCCTGACATCTCAGATACTCAGGTAAGAGCCGCCCTCTCCAAAGCAAAAAACACAGCATCAATGGGACCAGATGGTGTCCCGGGCTGCGTCCTACATGAACTCCAAGAAGAGCTAAACCCAAACATAAAACTACTGTTCAATCTCAGCCTTACTACAGGATATGTGCCCAAAGAGTGGCGTACAGCAACAGTGGTCCCTCTCCATAAAGGTGGTGCCTCAACGGATCCTGGAAACTATTGCCCCATAAGCCTGACCAGCTTGGTCTGCAAAGCTATGGAAAGGATCATCATGGACCTCATAAATAAAGATATTGGGGACCTACAAACACTGGATCCTACCCAGTTCGGCTTTGTTAAGGGCAGATCCTGCCTCTTAAACCTGGTTGATTTCTTTGAAACAGTCACCAAGGCCATTGACGAGGGGAAGGTGGTCCACACAGCCTACCTGGACCTCGCAAAAGCCTTCGATACAATACCCCACTCGGGCATTATAGATAAGCTCACCAGCTTAAATATAAACCCCTATGTCACTAGATGGATTGCAAACTGGCTCAAGGACAGAACCCACATGGTTAGAATTGCTGGAGCCATGTCAGACTCCAAACCAGTTACAAGTGGTGTCCCACAAGGCTCAGTCCTGGGACCTCTCTTGTTCGGTATATATTTCTCGGAGGTACAGGCCAACACGGAAGGACTGTGGCTGACCAAGTTCGCAGATGACTGCAAACTGGGCACCATAATTGACTCTTCAGTCGACACAAGCATCCTCCAAAAGGGCCTCATAGAAACAGACAACTGGTGCCAGAGCCATGGCCTCAAGCTAAATGCCAAAAAGTGTATAGTCATCCCCTTTGGCAAAAACAAAGTGCCCACAAATTACCACATAGGTGGTAATCCATTAAGTACAGAAGAAGTAAATAGGGACCTGGGGACCCAAGTTGATAGCAATCTCTCATTTGACAACCACGTGGCCAAAGTGGTTAGAAAAACATTTTATATAGCCCACCTAATCATGAAGGGATTCACATCTAGATCAGGGGACGTCATCGTGCCTCTTTACTCATCCCTCATCAGGCCCATAATTGAGTACAATGCCCCTTTTGGGATGTACCTTACCAGACACCTGCAGCAACTGGAAAGACCCCAAAAGTACCTCACCAAGAGGATCAAAGGGCTCAAACAGATGCCATATGCTGCCCGGTTAAAGAAACTCCAGCTCTACTCAGTGGCATACCGCCTGTTCAGAGGCGATCTGTGCCTGACGTATAAAGCTATGTCCAACCCGGAATTAATGGACATGCTGCACCTCAGAAAATCCAAATCCCATCAAGCTACGCACTCGAGAGACTTGAACCTCAGCACTAAAATAAATAGGACATGCTGGAGGGACAGATTCATAACCCAGAGGCTCCCTTCACTCTGGAATAAAATCCCAATCCAGGTTAGGCAGAGTCCCTCATTGACTCTCTTCAAGAGGAATCTTGATGAGTGGATGGGAGATCATAGGTTTACCCCGGGTATCACTTCTGTGTCACTGTTAGACAGAGGCACAGTATACTAACCTCGAAAAAGGGCATAGCAAAATAAATTTAAAATGGATGGCGAAAGCCAAACACATTCTTGCTAGGCTTATAAATGCCCTAGGGCAGATAGCCTAGTATGAACCTATGAACCTATGATTGGCAGTAGATTTTGACGTGCTGGCTTGCCGGGCTTAACGCACAACCTTCAATGAAGGAACGCCCACTCACGCATGCCGCCACACAGAAGACGCTCTAACTGACAATCGAACGGCTGACCCTCTAATATACTTATTCCTAATCCTGTCCATCCTCATCAAACCCAGTGCAAATCTTAACATCTTCAACTCTGCCACATCAAGCTCTGACTCCTGCCTTTTTGTCAGTGCCACTGTTTCCATCCCATATAACATAGCTGGTCTCACTACCCTCTTGTAGACCTTCACTTTCACTCTTACTGGTACTCGTCTGTCACAAATCACTCCTGACACTCTTCTCTACCCAGTCCATCCTGCCTGTACTCTCTTCTTCACCTCTTTTTCACACTCACCATTACGCTGAACTGTTGATCCCAAGTATTTTTTATAGATATATATATATATATTTATTTATTTCTACCACAGCTTCTACTAAATTAGTTGAATTCAGGGCATTTCTTCCTCTAATGCTTAGAGCCATACCTCATACACAATGCTTGAATTTCAACTGCCCAGTACTTCCTGTGCATTGCATGGTTCTTCTTATCCCAATTATTGTTGCAACATATTCTTACCTTATGTCTCATGCTTGCCTTTTTATCTATCTCATATAGCTTACAATTTCCCATTTCCTTACTTTTTTCTTTGAACTGTGCTTGTCATTTCACTCACTCTGCATACATCCACAGCTTTTGATAAGTTTATTTATTTTTATTTTATTTTACATTTGTTGACCAGGATAGTCCATCTGGGTGTGAGCCCATTTTCACCGGAGGCTCCGGCAGAAAAGCTCCAATAAAACAAAAACAACATTGACAGGTACAGGGTCGGTTTTACATAGAATTTAACAGAAATATCTAGAGACAATAAATAATGTACAAAATACAATAGGCACTTTAGTAAAAAGGAGAAAGTAATTACAATATAGTAAAGTCATACATATATATATATATATATATATATATATATATATATATATATATATATTTTTTTTTTTTTTTTTTGAGGGCAGGGGTCCATCTTTAGTTGATCATTTGAGTATACTTTAATACATGTACATATGTATACCCTTACATAAGAAAATAAATTATCAAATTATACTCTTATTGCAGGTAGCTGATAGGTGGTATTAACAAGTGGGAGTGGGGTATACATGGAGACTATAAAATTTAGGGGATGAAATTTGATGTGGCCTTATGTGGTATTAGCCTGGCTTGGTGCAGGAGCAGAGCCAGTTGTTAGTGAAGTGGTCTTTGAGCAGAGTTTTGAATTGGTGTAGGTTGGTAGCATTTAGGATGTGTTGAGGGCTTGAGTTCCAATGTTTAGAAATGTGGTGGGAGTAGAGGGCGTCTCCGGCTTTGTTGTTGCTCTTGGATACTTGGAGGAGTGTTTTGTGTGAGGAACGGAGTTGCCAAGTGTTGGCATATGGTTGGAGTAATTGTTGTAGGGCTAGGGTTTTATTTGGCTGGTATAGTAGTTGGCGATTAAAGACAAGTTGGGTAGAGATTAGTTGTGGGAATTCTAGCCAATTTATTTGTTGTAGGGCAGAGCAGTGGTGGTACTTATATGGGGAGCTATTGCGAACTTGGCTATTTTATTGTAGGCTGATTCAAGTTTGGCAAGGTCACTTTTGTTAAAGTTTGTAAAGATGGGAGAAGCATAGAGAACAGTAGATAAAAGATGAGTCCTGGCGATGCTTAGTCTAGAATGGCTAGTTAGGAAAGGATTAATTCGGTAAAGGGAGCCTAGTTTGATGTGTGTTTTTTTTAATGATTTGAGAGAGGTGTAGGTATGTGAGCTGGTGTTTATGATTGTGTTGTTGGAGGAGTGGATTTGAAAAATGGCTGAGGGATTGGGTGTTTTGGTGGGGAGAAAGAACATGAGTTTGGTCTTGTTTGGGTTCAGTATGAGGTTAGAGTTAGTTAGCCAGGATTCTATTTCTAGGAAGGATTGTTGTGTTATAGCCTGTAGTTGTGTTAGAGAGGGGGCGGGGGCATATCAGGGTAGAGTCATCTGCATATTGGATGACAGAGGCGAGAGAGATGTGGATTTATGGAGCTGATTTGTGAAGATAGTAAAAACTAAGGGGCCTAATATGGAGCCTTGTGGAACTGCTATGTTAACAGGGAGCAAAGATGATAGCTCCTGTTGCCATCTAACAGCCTGCTGGAGTTTGGTTAGATAGCTGTGGAATCAAGCTTGGGAAGAATGACTGAGATGTAATGTGGCCAGTTCTGACAGCAGTTTTTGGTGTGAAAACTGTGTCAAATGCCTTTGAGAGATCTAGAAAGATGGATGAGACATATTTATTCTGATTTCTGTGTTCATTTATTCTGTTAGTAAAACTGAGAAGGCAGGGTTTTGGTGCTGTGATGGGGGCAAAAACCATGTTGGGTGTTGATAGGAGATTATTGGAGAGAAGGTAGTTTAGAAGCTGGAGTGAATACATTTTTCTAGTATTTTGGAGAGGTGAAAGAATGGCAATGAGCCTGTAAATAGTAAGCTCGGTAGAGTTGCCACCTTTATGCAGTGGGGTGATATAGGAGACTTTCCAGATTAGTGGGACATGGTTCTCAGAGATAGAGCGGTTAATGAGGATAGAAATGGGGTAGGCTATGACTTCAGAGGCAGCTTTGAGGAATTCTGATGGGAGGCTGTCAGCAGCTAGGTTGGTGGGCTTGAGCTTACTGAGTAGTTTATTTTTATGATATGGGTTGGGATGGGGTTAAAGGAGAAGGAGTTTACACCCTCATTGCTGGATATGCGGATTGTAGTAGTGATGTTTTGGTCATAGTCAACAAGTGAGCGAGTTGTTTTTATGAAAAAGGAATTGAATTGTGTTGCGATGTTATCATTTGATGGGGGTGGACATACTACCAAGTTGCAGGAATTTGTTTATAGTGGCCCAGAATTTTTTGGGGTTGTTTTTGTTTCTTTGCTGTGCAGTGATATAGTAGGCTTTTTTGTCAGCTTTTATCTGGGATTTGGATTTATTCCTAAGTTTGAAAAGTAGAAGATTGTCATTACTTTTGTTAGTTAGCCAGTGTTCCCATGCCTTGTCCCTTTCTTTTAGTATGTCTTTGGTGTTGTTTCTAAGCCAGGGTGTGTGGTGATGTCTTATTCTAGCTATTCTGCAGGGGGCCAGGCTGTTTAGAATGTTGAGGAAGGTGGTGTTAAAGTGTTGCACAGTGTCATCTAGTGGTAGTGTTTTGAGGGGGGACCATTTAATTTCTTGGAAGAGGGAGTTGAAAATGTGGGTGTTAATTTTTTTCTTGTTGTAGATTAGCCCATAGACTACTTGTCTAGGTGGACTAAGATTGTTTCTGATTAGGTATGTGGGTAGGTGGTCACTTATGGTAATGGGGAGGCATCCTGCTAGAAGGGGTGTGTTATTTTTATTTGTGAGAGTCCAATCCAGGATGGATTGTCTGTTGGAGGTTTTGTCTATTCTTGTGGGGGGTTGAATAAGCTGGGAGAAACCATACAGGTTTATGAAATTGGATGGATTATTAGAATTATAAGTGGACCAGTCAGTGTTGAGGTCACCCATAATTATAGTTTCTTGGTGGAAGGTTGTGGTTAGCCATTGATGTATGTCTTCAACTGTGCTAATGTTATCTCCTGGAGGGATATAGACAGCCACTATGATTAGTGTTTTGTTCTTGTTGATATTCAATTTGGTGATGAGTAATTATGCATTGTTAGATGTAGGAAGTGTGGTGTTGATAACTTCTATGGCTAGATTTTGTTTAAACTTTATTGCTATACCTCCTCCACGTTTATTTTGACGATCGAGTCTATACATGTTGAACCCTGGGGGAAGTATTTCATTGTTTTTGATATGTGGCTTAAGCCAAGTTTCAGTCAAAATTGTTATGTCAGGGGAATGTAAGTCAATTAATGCATGGAGGTTATGGATTTTGTTTAGTATACTTCTTAAATTTATATTAAGGAACAGCAGGGAGTGTTGTTTGGGGTGAAGGGGTATGGTGGAGTTGATTGAGGTGCAAGTTGTAGTTTGTTTATTGGTAGTCTTGGGGCCAGGGTTGGGGTGGATGACACCACTGATTTTTAGTTTTGATAATATATAAAATAAAGTTGTTATAAGTTTGCTTAATTGTTTGTGGTTTCTAAATAGTGGTTCATTTTTGTGTCTGTTTTGATGGTATTTAAGTGGGAGGTAGTCTTTCTGTGTTGTTGTACAGGTTGGGTGAAATTTGGGAGTTGTGGTGGGTTATGGGCAGTGGAGAGTTGGTGATGGAGTTGTTGGGGTTGTTATAGTAGATGGGGGTGTAGAAGTTAGCTAAACGATAAAGAAGGGCTAGTGTAAATAGGTTGGCTGTGTAGCGAGATAAGGTAGTAAATACTGTTGGTTTTAGTGGATGTAATGATGTGCATTTTAGTGAATGTAACATTGTGTCCTTTATTAGTGTGTTGAGGTTGTTAGAGTAGGACTAACAGAGTGTGGTTAGAGTGTGTTGTGAGATGTTGGGGGGGGAGGTGATAGTTGTGAGTTTGTGGGTATGTGGTAGAGCAGGGATTAAATCAGATAGGAGGGTGACTATGTATGAGGTCAGACCAGCTGAATGTGTAGGTGGATATGTATTGTATTGTAATGGTGGGGGAGGGGAGTATAGTGGAGATTGACCTGATTTGATTACAGGGTGTGACAACTGTTAGAGGTGTATGAAACAAGAGGGTTGTTTGTACTGATAGCATCAATGTATTGATAGCATTTTGTAATGGCAAAAAGGGTAGGGATTGGTAAAAGGTTAATATGTGTGTGTGCTAATGGATGGGTGTTGACTAGAATTAGTGTGGAAATGTGGGCTACTTTATAATTCAAAAATTGTACAGGTGGTGACTGGCAGACACTTCTGAGTGGGAGTGGTTAGGTTTAGATAAATATGAGTGATTTAGGGGTGGGAGGGAATGGGGGCAGAGTAGGGGAGCACAGTGAAGCCCGAGCGTAGTGAGAGTGGAACAGAGCGGGCTGACCCAAGTTCTATAACTGCACAGTCACTCAGACTACCAGGTACTGTGAAAAGTATCTCTGCAGCTGACAATTTTGTAGACTAGGAATTCTTAGAGAAATAGAAACCTTATGCCAGGAGTGAGTATGGAGTGGGAGAAATATGGACAAGTGTTTTGGGAAGGAGAAGACCGAGTAAAACAATGATTCCAAACTAGAAAGTATTGGGTTTAGAGAGATCTCTGGTGGGGGGGGGGGAGTTACCAGTAGTGTGCACTCCCTGAATACATTCTAATGAAATGTACAATCATAGAAGGGTTAAATCATTAACATACACTGTAATGTTCCTGTACTTTAAGTAGACTGGTCACAGACTTTTGCAGATGCGCTTGCTGGTAGATAACTGCTATAGGGATGCCTCACAGTGTTTGTATTAGCTGACAACTGTAAATGGAAATAAGAAAAAGAAGAAGATTAGGAAAAGCTGATAAGGGGAGTGCTAGAGGAGGTAGGACTGTATTTATAATTGGTGCAATATAAGAAAGGAGTGGAAGGAAATAGGTAAAATAGCCTAACAACACTACAGTTACCGAGTTAAATTAAAAATGCTATGCAGTAATTTGACACAAAATATGTTCAAACAAATACAACAAGCATCTAGGCATACATATAGTGCTCAACCAAGATTAATGTACAATATCCAGCTTGGCCTGGATAAAACCGTTACTGTAACATATGACAGTATTACCTACAACAGAATATATAGCACAAGGCATTACTGCACTATAGCAGCTAAATGTCTGCAAACTATAAGGAATTACATTACATCACAGTTTAAGCATATAGTGAGCAGTTAAATTAGTTCACTGTTAGTTGGGAATACAGCTGATAAAGCACAGTATATTCCGTTAAAACAGTTATAATTACACAATAGTTTCAATAGTGAGCTAAATGGTCAATAAAGTCACAATGAAAACAAACAAAAAAGAGTAATAAACCATCTTAAAACAGTAATGCATAAGGAGAGTTCAGCTTGATACCAAGACCAGGTGTTGAGCATAACCTTTTAAATATATACACTTGTAAATGGTGGCATATCTTACTGCTTATAACAAATAATTAGCACATATTTGGAGCATCCTTGGATTTCTACAGAGAAAAAAAAATACATTTAACAGAACTTACATGGAGGTCACACTAATGGAAGATGCCAAAACAGCAGGCAGAACAGGCTAGAATAGTTTAAAATGGTGCCAGTCTGAGTGAGGTGTATTTGAAATGTTCTGCTAGCTTGTAATTGGAGTTTCTGCAGAAGGGGTGGGGTAATAATATTCACCAAAAGGGACAGAGAATGACAGATACACTGCTACTGGATTTTACAGTACTTAGAGAAAAATAAAATAAAGAGAGAGAGAACAAGGTAAAAAGAAAGGTCTAGCAGAAGAGCAGCTAGAAGGAAAGATTTATAACTGAGCAGAGTTCAGCAAATCCAGAAGAAGTCAGCAGTAGAAGGACTGAGGTACAAAAGGGGAGGGGAAAAACAGAAATAACTGCAGAGCCAAGTTCTAGAACTGCACAGCAAGCAACAGTCACTTAGACTACCAGGTACTGTGAAAAGTATCTCTGCAGCTGACAATTTTGTAGACTAGGAATTCTTAAATAAATAGAAACCTTATGCCAGGAGTGAGTATGGAGTGGGAGAAATATGGACAATTGTTTTGGGAAGGAGAAGACTGAGTAAAACAATGATTCCAAACTAGAAAGTATTGGGTTTAGAGAGATCTCTGGTGGGGGTGGGAGTTACCAGTAGTGTGCACTCCCTGAATACATTCTAATGAAATTTACAATCATAGAAGGGTTAAATCATTAACATACACTGTAATGTTCCTGTACTTTAAGTAGACCGGTCACAGACTTTTGCAGATGCAGCTTGCTGGTAGAGAACTGCTATAGGAATGCCTCACAGTGTTTGTATTAGCTGACAAATGGAGGTCACACTACTGGAAGATGCCAAAACAGCAGGCAGAATAGACTAGACATTTTAGGTTTGTTTCACTTAAAGCATGGCCCTTGTCTGATCATTTCTTGTACTACAACACTGGACTCCACCCAGTTTGGGTTCGTGAAGGGCCGATCTTGTCTCCTGAACCTGACTGACTTCTTGGAATCAGTCTCCAGAGCCGTAGACAAGGATAAGGCGGTCCACACAGCCTATATGGACCTCGCCAAGGCCTTTGACACCATCCCCCACTCTGGATCATGGATAGACTTGCTAAGCTGGGCATTAATCCCTACAGCACTCGATGGGTTGCCAACTGACTTACTGACAGAACTCACACTGTAAAAGTAGCCGACTCCAAATCCAGCTCCAGACAAGTGACAAGTGGAGTACCTCAGGGTTCAGTTCTGGGACTGCTCTTGTTTGGCATCTACTTCTCTAAAGTACAGGCCAACACTAAGGGACTCTGGCTAACAAAGTTCGCAGATGACTGCAAACTGGGAGCCATTATTGAATCCCCAAATTATGTGGATACTCTACAAAAGGGCCTTACAGAAACAGATGCTTGGTGCCAGAGCCATGGGCTCAAGCTCAATGCCAAGAAATGTATAGTTATCCCCTTTGGGAAAAAACATGTACCCGTGAATTACCACATAGGTGGCAGTACACTAAACACAGAAAGCGTGATAATAGACTTAGGGACATAGGTGGACAGTGGTCTCACCTTCGATAACCACATCCCCACAACAGTCAGGAAATCCTTCTATGTGGCACACCTCATCACTAAGGGCTTTTCATCCAGAAAAAAGTAGGTCATTCTCCCACTGTACTCATCCCTCATTAGACCCATTATAGAATAGAACGCCCCATTTGGTAAGTACTTCTCAAGACATCTGCAACAACTGGAAAGGCCGCAGAAATACATCACTAAAAGAATCACAGGCCTAAAGCAGATGCCCTACACTAACTGCTTTAAAAAACTCCAGCTATACTCTGTCGCATATCGTCTACTCAGAGGCGATCTCTGCTTAACATACAAGGCCATGTCAAACCCAGAGCTGTTGGACATGCTACACTTAAAGAAATCCCAATCCCTCAGAACCACATGCTCCAGGGATCTAAACCTTGTCATCACAATAAAGGTTCCTGACTCAGAGACTCCCCAGACTCTGGAATAGACTGCCCATACATTTCAAGCAGAGTGCCTCTTTGGCCCTCTTCAAAAGGAACCTTGATGATTGGATGAGAGAAAGGAAATTCAGCCTGGGGATCATGCCAGTCACCCTGCTAGACAGGGGTCCAGGGAAGTAAATAGGGTCGGAAGAAATAGCCAGGGAATTGTTATGGCTAGGCTTGTATATGCCCTAGGGCTGATAGCCTAGTACCAAACTATGAACCTACAAACTGCTGACTTATTAATGAATCATACAACTCAGCAAATTCACAGTTTTAGGCTTAGTTCTTTAAATAAAATAAGAATCAGCATTCCCTGTATGATCTTGTACTCTTATAACGAACCAGTGGCAAGTTCTTTCTAGGCTCACAATCATTCCTGCATTTCTGTCCTACTGCACCTGTCTTTTTCTCCTTTTCTTGAAAGGTTACAGTACTATTAATTCCCTGCAAAGTTTCCTGCATCAGTGATTATCAGAAATGTGAGACACTGTACCTTTTCAAGCTAACTGGATATTCTGCTCACTCCATATCTTGATCCAAAACTTTCAGGGTTTTTTTGTAAAAATGCTTTGCAGTCAGAGATTACTTTAGCAGTAGCAGTTGGACCATTTATTCTAACTGCAAATTATACTTCAGTACTGCTCACCTTATAAACTTTAAAAGCACAAATATATTTCTTCACTTCCAACATTGTAATACAAACAACATACACATTGTAGGTGTGCTTCCAGCCTCTACAAATTATTTTAAATGCTTCTAGAAAAAAAATGTACAACATGACATGCAACTTGCAGTACCTAAGAATTAGCCTAATGATATACATCCCATATATTACATAATGTTAGATCATTACACTGAACAAACTACCTAAGAGAGAAAGGCTTCATTTTGCATATGCAAAAGCCCCATTACCACCATTTCCAGGATGGACAATAAATACAGAAGAAAATAAATAATCCTACAGCACTTTGATAGAGGAGCTTAGAAAACTTGAGATACCCAGAAAAATTCAAGCAATAAAGGTGCAATCTGTCTCTATATACTGTTTAAAAATGAATGCCCATTAGGAAGGCATACTGCAACCATGACTAATGATTGGCTCATCATTCTTCAAATTTTTAAATTCAAACCAAAAATTCAAGCTAAGATAAGCTCTGGAATATAACAACTGCTGTCTTTATGAAAAATATTCAGATTAATTGTTAGTATTCCAGCAGTCTGTCAGTGACTCCTTTCTTTAGCTTTGTAAACCTTATTATTACTGTGTAGGTAAAACCTCTTGATCTACAGTTTTCTCCATTAACATCTTAATTTCCTACCACAGACCAACATTTTGGTAAGATCCCCACACCAGGACTGCAGTTGTTTAGAAATGTTAGCATACAACTACATAGCTCCCACCATTTCTGCAACATATCTGACAAGGTTATAAAACTGTGAATCAGCCCTTTAGCATCCTGAAATCTCACTGACAGGTCCTGCTGTAGTATAGCTTCACCTTTATCTGACCCATTTATGTTAACTTTCTCATTCACCGTCAGTGTGTTCCATATCCAGTCTTTCAGCTGTTTTTCAGAGTTTGTTTTCAGCTCTTTGCAAAGTGTCGTCATGGGAAACAATTCTCTCACCTATACACTTATTAAATAATAATGGGATCAATCAGGGAGGACTCTGTCCATGCATACACCATCACCAGATATCTACAACTCCATAGTTTGGAGACTAATACTGGACCCTAAGAATTTATCAGTTAAATGGCTCACAGTAGCCCCATGGGTGTTGATGCTAACCCACAGCCTGGTGCTATGATCTTCATCAGTTCTGACTGGAAGATCATTTGAGGGAATAAAACTTTCTACAACTTCCTAGTTGACTATGTCCTTGTTGATATGACAGTCATGAACCACTAATACTGGACTGAAAAATGCTGCACCCCTCAGAACCCTGGTTGTTACCAGCCAAGAGCTTTGCATGTACTCTTGCAGCCCCCATGTCTTGTGCCCTTCTGTAAAAAGATGTGACCATTTCACCAGCCTCACTAACAATAAAGTTTACAAATTTAGAGACAGGAGTGACTGCTCGACAACTAAAAGTCTGAGGTTGTGACTACTGATCTAAATTATTAAACAGAGACAGCAGTTAAACCCCAGAACTAATTTATCTTATCATTTTTCTTTTCACGTTTTACTTCAGTTACTGCCAAGAGTCAGCGATACTGCGGTTTATTTTGTATCAAATTTTCAGATTTTGAAATCTGAATCACAAAGCCTTCTCTTCTACCAGCTGTGGTAAGTTAGTTTCAATCTAGCCTGCTATAGTTCCAGTTAACTTCTGACAGTTTTCAACATGACAACAGTCTCTCATTCATAGGTTCATAGGTTCATAGGTTTATACTAGGCTATCTGCCCTAAGGCATTTATAAGCCTAGCCCAAATTATTGTGGCTTACGCCACCCCTTATATGAAAAAATACTGTGCCCATTAGTTTGTTGTGCCTCTGTCCAGCAGTGACCCAGAGATGATTCCCGGGGTAAACCTACGATCTCCCATCCACAGGTCTAGATTTCTCTTGAACAGAGTCAGCGAGGTGCTCTGCCTCACATGGACCGGGATTTTATTCCACAGCATAGGGAGTCTCTGAGTGATAAATCTATCCCTCCAGCACGTCCTATTTATATCCGTGCTAAGGTTTAAGTCGCTTGCTCTAGTGGTTTTGGTGGATTTGGATTTTTGAGGTGGAGCATGTCCATTAATTCCGGGTTGGACATGGCCTTGTATGTCAGGCACATGTCACCTCTGAGCAGACGGTATGCGACTGAATAGAGCTGGAGTTTCTTCAATCTGGCAGCATATGACAGATTTTGGAGTCCCTTTATCCTTTTGGTGAGGAACTTTTGGGGTCTCTCCAATTGCTGCAGATGTCGGGTGAGATACATCCCGAATGGGGCATTGTACTCGATCATTGGTCTGATAAGTGAAGAGTACAGGGAACAATGACCTCACTAGATCTGGATGTGAATCCCTTCATGATCAGGTGGGCAATGTAGAAGGTCTTTCTAACCACTTTAGCAATGTGAGTGTCAAAAGAAAGGCCACTGTCAACCTGGGTCCCCAGGTCCCTGATAACCTCTTCTGTGCTTAGTGGATTGCCACCTATATGGTAGCTTGGGGTTACCTTGTTTTTCCCGAAGGGTATGACTATACATTTTTGGCGTTTAACTTCAGGCCATGGCTCTGGCACCAGCTATCTGTTTCCGTGAGTCCCTTCTGAAGGATATCAGTGTCCGATGCACTTTCCACTATGGCCCAGTTTGCAGTCATCTGCAAACTTTGTCAGCCAAAGTCCTCCCATGTTGGCCTGTACTTCTGAGAAGTAGATGCCAAACAATAGGGGCCAAGGACCGAGCCCTGTGGGACACCACTTGTGACCGGCTTGGAGTCTGACACAGCGCCAGCAACTCTAACCCTGTGGGTTCTGTCCTTAAGCCAGTTTGCAACCCATCTTGTGACATATGGGTTTACATTTAAGCTGGTAAGTTTTTCTACAATACCCGAGTGGGGTATTGTGTGAAAGCCTTTGCAAGGTCAAGGTAGGCTGTATGGACTGCCTTTCCCTCATCAATGGCCTTGGTGACTATTTCAAGAAGTCGACCAAGTTCAAAAGGCATGATCTTCCCTTGACAAAGCCAAACTGGGTCGGGTCCAATGTCTGCAAGTCCCCTATATCTTTGTTTATGAGCTCCATTATGATCCTCTCCATAGCTTTGCAGACTAGACTTGTTAAGCTTATGGGCGGTAATTACCAGGGTCCGAGAGGCGCCACCTTTGTGGAGTGGGACCACAGTTGCCGACGCCACTCCTTGGGCACGTATCCTGTGGTAAGGCTGAGATTAAACAGCTGCCTTATGTGCGGGTTTAATTCCTCATTTAGCTCATGTAGCACACAGCCGGGGACACCATCCGGTCCCATTGATGCTGTGTTTTTAGCTTTAGAGAGAGCAGCTTTCACCTGCGCATTTGAGATGTCCGGGAGGCTACACTCGGCTGGGATAGTTATCTCTCCTTTAGGGGAGAGGGGTGAAGTTTGCACTGAACCTGTCTGCCAGTATGTTGGCAATGTCTGTGGGTTCAGTGATTTTTGTATCATTTTGGACTAATTCTGAGCATATCTGTGAGTTTCCACCCAGGTTCCTAACATAGCTGAAAAAGGCCTTATGATTGTCCTTTGAATCCATGGCAATTTTTCTCTCAAAATTGGCCTTAGTTGATTTTATGAGTGCTCGTATTTTTTACTAATAATGATCAGGGGTGACTTCCTTTTATGGATTTTGTTCTATCATGTAATAGCTTTCTCCTCTTATTGTAAAGTTTGTTAATGGCTGGGGTCCACCAGACTGGACGTTTGCCCTTTGTGGAAAGAGTCTTGGTTTTATTTGGGATTGCCTGATCCATGCAGTCCTGGAGGTGTTCATAGAAGGCATTTGTAAGGGCTTCCGCAGCTTGGGTTGTGGTTTCCTCTGACTCAGGGGCCTTGAAGGATATCACACCAGTCTTGAGTAGTGTGAAGTTTGCTTTAGAGAAGTTCTTCACTATGGTCTTTTTTGTTTGGGGGGGGGGCGGGATGTGGATTTCCAGTGAGATTAGTTTATGATCAGATCTCACCAATGAGGGATATACTTCCGTGTGGAGCATTTTGTCCCCATGTTTGTGACAATGAGATCTAGTATATTTTCTCCTCTCGTGGGAACAGTGACTAGCTGTTCCATGGCATTTGAATTTATGAACTCCAGGAACCGTTGGGCTAGAAAGTTAGGGCTTGAGTAATGTTCCCAGTCTATATTCGGGTAGTTGAAGTCACCCAATATGATGGTGTTTGGAGATACATTTATACCCTCCAGTGTCTTCAGGAAGGCTGTGTGGGGTTCCTGAGTTTGAGAGGGTGGCCTGTAGCATGCTACAATTTGTAGAGCAGTTTTGCCTATTGTTAGTTGCACCTGGATGGTTTCCGAAGCTTCATGCGTTGCCACCAACCTGGAGGTGTGAGTATCCTTTATGAATATGGATACACCCCCTCCTTTTGTGGAGTGGTCCGGGTTTTGGGGCCAAGGATGTACAGTTTGTATACATCAATGCACTCAGTCTTAGCTAAATAATAAGATACAATGTGCACAAGAATTTATTTGCACAAGTGAGCAGGGAAGAGTTAGTCCAGGTAAGAAAAAAAACAGGCATACAACACATAGGTGGAGAACATCAACTACAAATCATGACTTTATACAGAGAGCTATAAAGGACTTGAGGAATAATACTGGATATGACATGAAAGTATGGGTAAATTATATACAAAATAAATAAATAATGAACTACAGAACCAAAAAGTATGAACTCACTCCCTCAATAAATAGCTCAGTGGTGCATGAAAGTACTTCTTAACCTCTGAGCATTAAAAATCACAACAGAAGGTCAGAAAAAAGGATGACTGTTTTTCAAGATAGACAATTTTCATGTACTACTTTTCCTACCATCAGTGATAAGTGAACAGGCATTAAGGATTCCATCCAGAGATTTCACTTTTGGAAGAAAAAAAAAACTAGGAAGAGTAAGGCTACCACTGAGGGCAAAATTCATAGTGATATAGTAAATCATAACAGCTGAGATCTGACCTCATAATTGTGCCTATTTTAGAGGTGCCTACCTATTTTCAAGGTTAATTCACTGCTTCACATGATTTACGTATTGTTGGAGGTATGTCTTTAGTGTTAGGCTTGATTTACTCATTTACAGGATTTTCTGAATGCCCCCCCCACCCCCATCATACAACTGTTTGTTACACAGGAAACCAGACTATATGATTAAAAACCTGGTGACACCACTAATTTTAAGAAGGAGTCCACATGTTACATCTCCCTTTTTCAGAAGTAAAAATAAATGACATTGCAATGTAGATATTTGCAATGTATTTCGTTAAAATCTACAAATATTAATGATTGAATTAATTACATATACGTTTTTTAACTAGATAAGGTCACTGGTCTAAGGATCCTTTCAGGTATGACCTATGCTAATAAGTAATAGGAAACAGTATTTACAATGAAACTGACAGACAAATGATAATGGCAACAGATTAGGTAAATGCCTTGCTAATTATAATCTTCAGAGGTTGTGTAGGATACAAACTCATAACATATTGTGACACTAATAGCAAATACCAGGAGAGGAGGTTTCATGTCAGTGAGATGCAGTGGCATAAATGGTAGAGTATAAAAATCAGATCCCAAGATTGGGTGTAATTAGAAAAGTAGCTGGAAGGTTTTGTGGATTGGGAGTGATGAAGAAAAGAGAAGCAGGAAGAAGAAAGTAAAATAAGGGGGAGATAGCCATCAGTCTAAAAAATATAAGGGAAACTGAGTTAAGGGGGTTGGTGATGGGCTGTGGGAGTAGAGAGAAGGTTAAGTGGTAGTGAGTACACATGTATTTGTGGTCTCATAAAAGACAGGGGTTCATAGGAGGTTAATAGGCTAATGACCCTAGGGCCCTTACAAGCCTAGCCAAGTTAAACCCATATCACCATGGGGGTCTGGTTTAAGCAGACACTAAAATCAGCACCTATTGCCCCTGTTCAAGAGGTACACAGGTGGAACCCTGGGGTGAATTTCCAGTTACTTATCCAGTTCTCCAAATTATGCTTAAATAGAACCAATGAGGAGCTTTGTTTAACATGAATAGGAAGCTTGTTCCAAAAGTAGGGCAACCTCTGTGAGACAAATCTGTTTCTCCAGCAAATTCTGTTGATATCACATACCAGGTTAAGGTCCTTTGAACGAGTGACCCATGTGCCATTTGACTTGTGAATGTATAGCATTTCCATTAAAGCTGGGTCAGAGATTGCTCTATATGCATGGGAAAGGTCGCCCCTGAGCAGTCTGTATGACACAGAGTAAAGTGACAATGATTTCAGACTGTCCACATAAGGCAGGTCTTGAAGACCCTAAATTTTCTTTGTAAGGAACCTTTGTAGTCTCTCCAGTTGGTGCAGGTACTTGGAAAGGAACGCACCAAAGGGAGTGTTGTACTCTATTATTGGCCTGATGAGGGAGGAGTACAGGAGGAGGGGTTATAACCTCTTTTTTTTCTGAAGGCAATGCCCTTACTTATGAGATGAGCAATATAAAATGCCCTTCTTTCCACAGTGGAGACATGGTGATTGAAGTTAAGGTTGCTGTCAACCTGTGTGCCCAGATCTCTCACCACTGACTGTGCTTAGGGTATTGCTGTTGATGTGATAGTTTGCAGGAACATCACTCTTACTGAAGGGGGTGATAATACATTTTTTTGCATTAAGTTTAAGACCATGACTGTGGCACCAGTCATTAGTCTATGTAAGACCTTCTTGCAGGATGTTGACATTGCTAGGGGTTTCAGTGATCTCTCACATTTTGCAGTCATCAACAGACTTTGCCAGCCACAGTCCTTTAGTTTTAGCATGCACATCATAGAAGTAAATTCTGAGCAGTAGGGGTCCCAAAACCGATCCCTGTGGAACACCACTGGTTATGGGTCTGCTGGAAGAGGTGGATTCCCCTATTTTGACTGTATAATTTCTATCAGTCAGCTAGTTTGCATCCCACCTGACAATATATGGGCTGATACCCAGCTGGGTGAGGTTATCAATGATGCCTGAGTGGGGGATTGTGTCAAAGGCCTTGGCTAAGTCTAGGTAGGCTGTATGCACAGACATGCCCTCATCTAGGGCTTTGGTGACTGTCTCGAAGAAGTCCACCATATTTAAGTGGCATGATCTCCCCTTGACAAAGCCAAACTGGGTGGGGTTGAAAGTTTTGAGATTTCCTATAGCTTTGTTAATAAGGTCCACGATGATTCATTCCATGGCCTTGCAGATAAGGCTGGTTAGGCTAATGGGTCTATAGTTCTCAGGGTCCGTGGATGCACCCCCTTTGTGCAAAGGGATGACAGTAGCTATTTTCCATTCTGCTGGGATGAAGCCAGTGCTTAAGCTGAGTGAAAACTGTGTCCAATGGTGATGCCAATTCCTGTTTTAACCCATGTAGAACACAGCCCGGGATGTTGTCTAGTCCCATAGAGGCTGTGTTTTTGAGGGTACTGTAATTGTTATAAAGGCATATTCTAGCTTGGGAAGAAGAACATTAATGACAACAACTTGGCTAACTTCTTTTGTCAACAGGTTGGAGATTTTTTTGTAAGCTGCTATGAGCTGCATATGTACCTTTTGTGTGTGGTTTTCAATATGCAGGGTAAAAATGAGACTGGGCTAATAAAGGGCCTAGGTATTTTTGTTTCATGAGAAAAGGTAATGGTTGGTGATAGGAGTCCAGGGTATAGAATAGTTGAGATATATCAATAGCAGAATTTGTTGGTATTTAGAACACATCTGATGGTACACATCCAGTTCCAGAAAAGCATAACGTTTTTTCTGTAAAAGTTGTGTCAGGTTTTTGTGAAATGTATTTACTCTAGTAATAATGATGTCATCAGTGCATAAAATGATAATTAGGTTGGGTAGTTCTCAAAGGAAATCATTAACAAATAGTGAGAATAGTAGTAGGCCAAATACTGAATAATTCCCCTTGTGGAACTAGGTGGCAAGGGGTCTGGGAAGGTTGTGTCTGAGGACAGTGTAAAGATCTTGTTGAGCAGGTAGCTCTAGAACCAATTATATTTCATCTGTAAAACTGCAGTTTTTAATTTTAATTTTTATGATGGTATGGCCCACCCATTCAAAAGCTCTTTTGAGGTATGTTAACATTCCTCCTGTGAGTTTACCCTTCTCCATATTTTTATTTTATTTAAAATATTTATTTTAAAAATATTTTATTATACTTTTATATTATACAGTGTTTTCATAATATGAACCCAGCCACTGGGGATGCACAAGCCAGTGCATTTCTTTGTGCCGGTCCCAAGTCCGGATAAATGGGGAGGGTTGCGTCAGGAAGGGCATCCGGCATAAAACCTCTGCCAAAAATTACTGATGCTGAGAAGTTTTCATAATTACATACCGGATCGGTCGAGGCCTGGGATAACAACGACCGCCACCAGTACTGTTAGCCAACAGGGTGCTGGCGGAAATTGGACTACTGTTGGCCGAAGAAGAAGAGGGGGGCGGAAGGCATGCCCGAAGGCAGGAAGAGAGGAGGAAGGTTAGGAGTGTAGTACTGAGGGTAGGAACTTTGAATGTTGGCAGTATGACTGGTATAGGGAGAGAGCTAGCTGATATGATGGAGAGAAGAAAGGTTGATATATTGTGCGTGCAAGAGACCAGATGGAAGGGAAGTAAGGCCAAGTGTATAGGAGGCGGGTTCAAATTGTTCTATCATGGTGTGGATGGCAGAAGAAATGGGGTAGGGGTTATCCTAACGGAACAGTATGCCAAGAGTGTTTTGGAGGTGAAGAGAGTGTCTGATAGAGTGATGTTTATGAAGCTTGAAATTGATGGTGTAATGATGAATGTTGTTAGTGCATCTGCTCCACAAGTTGGGTGTGCGATGGATGAGAAAGAAAAATTTTGGAGTGAGTTGGATGAAGTGGTGGTGAGTGTACCCAAGGATGAGACTAGTGATTGGAGCGGACTTCAATGGGCATGTTGGTGAAGTGAACAGAGGGGATGAGGAAGTGATGGGTAGGTATGGTGTTAAGGAGAGGAATGCAGAAGGTCAGATGACTGTGGATTTTGCGAAAAGGATGGACATGGCTGTGGTGAATACGTATTTTAAAAAGAGGGAGGAGCATAGGGTGATGTACAAGAGTGGAGGAAGATGCACACAGGTGGATTATATCCTATGTAGGAGGGCCAGTCTGAAGGAGATTGGAGACTGTAAAGTGGTGACTGGGGAAAGTGTAGTTAAGCAGCATAGAATGGTAGTCTGCAGGATGATGTTGGTGATCAAGAAGCGGAGGAGGAGTGTGAAAGCAGTGCCAAGGATTAAATGGTGGAAGTTAAAAAAGGGTGATTGTGAGGTGGAGTTCAGGGAAGAGTTAAGACAGACACTGGGAGGCAATGAAGAGTTACCGAATAGCTGGGTAACTACAGCAGAGCTAGTAAGGGAGACTGCTAGGAAGGTGCTTGGTGTGACATCTGGACAGAGGAAGGAGGACTAGGAGACATGGTGGTGGAATGAGGAAGTACAGGAGAGTATACAGAGGAAGGGGCTGGCGAAGAAGAAGTGGGATTGTCAAAGAGATGAAGAAAGTAGACATGAGTATAAGGAGATGAGGCGCATGGCAAAGAGAGAGGTGGCTAAGGATAATGCATATAGAGAGTTGTGTGAGAGATTGGACACTAAAGAGGGAGAAAAGGACCTGTACCGATTGGCTAGACAGAGGGACAGAGCTGGGAAAGATGTGCAGCAGGTAAGGGTGATAAAGGACAGTGAGGGAAATGTACTCACAAGTGAGGAGAGTGTGTTGAGTAGATGGAAAGAGTACTTTGAAGGGCTGATGAATGAAGAAAATGAGAGAGAGAAGGTTGGATGATGTGGGGATAGTGAATCAGGAAGTGAAGCAGATTAGCAAGGAGGAAGTAAGGACAGCTATGAAGAGGATGAAGAATGGAAAGGCTGTTGGTCCAGATGACATACCAGTGGAAGCATGGAGGTGCTTAGGAGAAATGGCAGTGGAATTTTTAACCAGATTGTTTAATGAAATTTTGGAAAGTCAGAGGATGCCTGAGGAGTGGAGAAAAAGTGTTTTGGTACCTATCTTTATGAATAAGGGTGATGTGCAGAGCTGCAGTAATTACAGAGGGATAAAACTGATCAGTCACAGCTTGAAGATATGGGAAAGAGTAGTGGAAGCTAGGTTAAGAAGGGAGGTGATGATTAGTGATCAACAGTATGGTTTCATGCCAGGAAAGAGCACTACAGATGCAATATTTGCTCTGAGAGTGTTGTTGGAGAAATACAGAGAATGTCAGAAGGAGTTGAATTTTGTCTTTGTGGACTTAGAGAAAGCATATGACAGGGTGCCTAGAGAGGAGTTGTGGTATTGTATGAGGAAGTCGGGAGTGGCAGAGAAGTATGTAAGAGTGGTACAGGATATGTACGAGGGTAGTGTGACATTGGTGAGGACTACAGTGGGAGTGACAGATACGTTTAAGGTGGAGGTGGGATTACATCAAGGATCAGCTCTGAGCCCTTTCTTATTTGCAGTGGTGATGGACAGGTTGACAGATGAGATTAGACAGGAGGCCCCGTGGACTATGATGTTTGCAGATGACATTGTGATATGTAGTGAGAGTAGGGACCAGGTTGAGGAGACCCTGGAGAGGTGGAGATATACTTTAGAGAGGAGAGGAATGAAGGTCAGCAGGGCTAAAACAGAATATATGTGTGTAAATGAGAGGGAGGGTAGACGAATGGTGAGGATGCAGGGAGTAGAGTTGGTAAAGGTGGATGAGTTTAAGTACTTGGGATCAACAGTTCAGAATAATGGTGAGTGTGGAAGAGAGGTGAAGAAGAGAGTACAGGCAGGGTGGAATGGGTGGAGAAGAGTGTCAGGAGTGATTTGCGACAGACAGGTACCAATAAGAGTGAAACAGAAGGTCTACAAGAGGGTAGGGAGACCAGCTATGTTATATGGGTTGGAGACGGTAGCATTGTCGAAAAGGCATTAGTCAGAGCTGGATGTGGCAGAGTTAAAGATGTTAAGATTTGCACTGGGTGTAACTAGGATGGACAGGATTAGGAATCAGTATATTAGAGGGTCAGCTCAGGTTGGACAGTTTGGAGACAAAGCAAGAGAGGCAAGATTGCGTTGGTTTGGACATGTGTTGAGGAGGGATGCTGGGTATATTGGGAAAAGGATGCTAAGGATGGATCTGCCAGGTAAGAGGAAAAGAGGAAGATGAGGTTTATGGATGTGGTGAGATAGGACATGCAGGCGGTTGGTGTGAAAGAGCATGATGCAGAGGACAGGAAGAAATGGAAACAGATGATCCGCTGTGGCGACCCCTAACGGGAACAGCCGAAAGAAGATGATGATGAGTGTTTTCATAATATTCTTATATTTTAGCATAATTTTTGTTAGTCAGTTTTAAAACTTGTGTTTCTAAGTAGCATACCTCTCAACTGTCCAGCTTTTTGTATTACAATTTTGATCTGTTCCTCATAAAAAGTGTTTTTGTTTTTTGAGGAAATCATTGAGGACTGAATTCACCAAATAATGATTGATACACGAGTTTCATATCAATCAGAAAATGCACGCTAATGCAAAACCTATTATTCAAGAAATGTTCTGTTTATAAAAATAATATTTTTTTCTGAGTTTCGGCCTTTTACTCCATTATTTTTGGCTTTGTCCAGATTTCTTGTTCTTATAGGTATGCCGAATGATATTCCACAATCCAGTGGAAATGGGATGAGTTTAGGGTTACCACCTGTCACACTTTGCGAGGGACAGTCCCTCTTTGGGCAGTTGTGTCCTGCTAAAAAAGTGTAAAAATGGGAATTGTCCTGAGATTTTAGGACAAAATTATTTCCTATATTTTATACAATAGTTGCATAAAACAGTTATTCTGTATCTGAAACACCTAAATGTTATAAGAAACAGAATAAGCAACTAAAATGCTACAAGAATAACCTTTTATTTAGGCAAAAAAGGGAAGTTCTGTCCTTTGTACTAAATTGCATTAAAAATATCTCACGCATATTTTATTACATGTTTTTATCAGTGTAAAGTAATAAGGAAAAAAATTTTTTAACAATTCACTGACAATCTAAACACATCTTTAAGCATATTCTTTAACAATCTACAACCCCAATCAGACTTCAGACTTTTATGTTCTGAAACCTAGGAAACTGGCATTTTAAAATGTTTTTTATGGTTAGTCATTTTTATTTAAGTGCATATGTTATTGCAAACATTTCATTTTTTGAGTTGATATAATGACTAACTTTTTTAACACCCAACTCTAAAGCACCACACCTTAGTACTAGATTTACTAATTAATTAATTGTATAATTGCCAGGCTATTTAATGGAGGTTACTGCACACAGCAATTTGTTTTCACTTGATAAAGCTCAGGATTGCCTGCGCGAAAGCGCTTGTGTGATTTTATCTGTGACTTTTGGAATACTTCAGAAATAAAAATACAGCCTTGTGGACTTTAGCAGAGTTCCGGCTCCTTTCTTCAAGGTCGTGGATTATTCTTTGCTTGTCTTTGGTTTTTTGTGCATTACTTCACTTTATACAATAGTTGCATAAAACAGTTATTCTGTATCTGAAACACCTAAATGTTATAAGAAACAGAATAAGCAACTAAAATGCTACAAGAATAACCTTTTATTTAGGCAAAAAAGGGAAGTTCTGTCATTTGTACTGGCCATGGGTATGTTTTGGCCTGCAAAATCTGATGTTTGTACCAAAAATGTCCCACTTTTGGCATTTAAAAAGGTGGCAACCCTCGATGAGTTTGATATTCACATTTTATGCTAAACAGGTGCCCGTTTGGGGGGTTGAATCGGGATGTATGTACCAACCTTTTAAGAATCTTAGAAACTGTATTCCATGTCCACAGGTGGAGAGATAAAGCCGAAAAGTATCCGGATTTTCACCAATGCCTAATATCCTATTTTTATGACGCATCACCTAATGAATGCTATAAACATTGATGTCTGTACTTAACGCGTGCACCACAGTTACGAAGGCATGTACGTTTGACGTTTAGAGCATACATCTCAACTATCTCTAATATTGACTCAAATTAGTAGCTCTGTCCCTTTAGAGCTTGTTATTTTTGGAGAAAAGGTGGCGAATTGTACTTAATAAATTATTACAAAAAATAGTTATTTAATTCCTTTACTTCTGAAAATGTCTACTAATTCATATTCTCTCAATCTGCCAATGTCTTTAAGTTAACAGTAGCAATATTTTACAAGCTTCCCTGATTATTTGGATGTGTCCCCGATTTCGTCAAGATAGGATTTAGGGTCTCTTTCTCGAAATGATTAATAAGATCCTAAAACGCATAAAAGTAACGGTTATAATCCATAGCGATATAGGGACGGATATTAATACCTGTGTTAGGCTGAAGAATGAAAGGGTATGTACAAAATAACACAGTCATCATACTGTTAGTGTGCTCCATTATTTTGTCATGTGTTCCACGTTATGAAAGGCGAGTCAACATTTTGGGGGGTGGCAGGCTGACAGCAAATTTCTCGGCAGTGTAAACAATATCACTAGAAAAATGCACTAGTGCCACTTCTGTTGCAACAATACGTTTTGGTAGACCGCGCTGAGACTACAGTAAAACTACTTCCACGTTCTTATTTATGTGACCTTTCTGTATCCCAGCATGCTTCAAGTATTTAAAGGAACGGGGTGGAAAACTTTTCGTCAGTCTGTTAAGACTCTAGGTGCCATGTAGCTTTTAACACCATTTAACTACTATAAGCTTGCATCGAATGTACTAAATGTATGTGCTGGTATTGTGGAAAGCTATTTTCCATAAGGATTTATTGGCGTTGTCAGTTGTATTTACAGAAGCTGTTCATCATATCACCTGTCTTCTGCTTCCAATTTCTCCGAGATTACTTGAATTGCTTTTGTAGGAGTCAAGTTTGTAAGATTCACCCCTCTCAGCTGTTACTAATTATGTCCCTAAATGTTTTGTCTCTGTTTGTATTCCATATGATATAAAGTGTCACGTTTGTGTAACCTTTGGGTTTTACTCTTCATAACTTCAGAGTAGTACAGAGCTGCTGTACTGAGTAAAACTGTTTTCGGTAACTGTCATTATTTGTGGACTGTGATCTACCACCTTCTGGCAAAATTAGAGACGTCCCTAAAAAGTCAAGAGACGCTAAATATGCCTGCGTAGTACGCGTTCAATTGTAAGCACACATCAATTATTAACTGTCCAGTATTTCGGAAAATATGCTGATGTTTTCCTGGCATTTTTAGTCTGCTTCTCGAAAAGTTTATGGTTTTCATGCAAATGGATGGTTGAAATCACTAAATGACAGACATCCGAGTTTCAGGTTACATGCCCTTCATAAAATGCACGCTGATGGAAACCTGTTACTCTAGCAATTTTCAAAGTTTATAATAGTAGTATTTAAAAGCTATGGCTATTTTTGGCCCTTTGACTCCCACAAAGTTTTGGCTTGACCAGACGTCTTGCCTGAGAGTTATTGAGGTATGGCTATAAACTGTATCCCTAAGACAAGACTAACACAACAAATCCAAAGCTATCGCATACTAGCTCACGGACAATACTGGTGCATTCTGGGATACGTGCTTTGTGTTTTCCGGAAGAGTGGAATCGTACAGAAAGGGGCTGCGGTGAATCTCAGCAGGCTGAAACCGTAAAGTGTGCGTCCCGTTTCTTTCACCCTTGAGGAAACAACGCTACGAGAGTTGAACCTGGTTACACAATACCTGCGGTGGGTGCTAAGGAAGAAGTGATAATTTTGCGAGCAGCAGGACATGATAATCCAATCTCTGCAAAATGTAGCGATCGCAGCACAGATGCAGGGATTTGGGTATCGATCCTTGTAAGAGTGATGGGTTTCGGGGGGATGGTAAATACATCATTGCTGCAAAAACACTAACCAGTAGTTGTTTATATATGCCACTGGGTTAACAGATATATTGATTTAGCTATGTGCTATATCTAATATTACGTTATTTGCATTAGTATTGCAGAATGTGGGGCATATATGGTTGTATAATGCCTTTATGTCTATTTTTTGCAGGCAGTCATATATTTTAAGTGTTTCCTTTAATCCTATCCGCTTTAATTCCGTTTTGTATGTTCTTTTCTTGTTAATAGATACTGTAAATAAATATCCAAGTTGCAACATGTCTTTGCAGTTCATTAGCTGCAGGAATACATTTGCTGTTGTATATACTTCAGGGTCATGGTAGATTCTTCAGCTATGTCCTCTATTATGATGAATACTTGGTTTTGTAGCTGTAGCCATCTCTGGGCAGTGTTCTTAAGCTTCAATAGAGTAATGGCTCCTTCCCCTCCCCCTGTTAATGTTAGGTGGAGTTCTGTCTTGGAGTGTGCCATCTAGTGGTTGAAAAAGTACAGTACACAGATGCCTTGAATAATTTCCTGTCAGGGACTGTTACCATTTTGCTCCAACTTCTAATTACGTAGCTGATCAGTTCAGAAACTGCATCACTGTTGTCGTGGTACTGCTGCTGTGGACTCCTTTTACCTAAAGCAGTAATTGATGAGCTGTCATTCAAGTGTGAGTGGAAACCAGAATGTGGCAGCAAATAAAAACAATAGACCAGACAAGTCACAAAATTAAAGGACTGTATTCTCAAGTTAATATGCAATTTGCTAACACCATTCTTACATACAAACATTTCAAGATAGAAAAGACCTAATTAACTATAGATAGTTTTAAGGGGGTACGTGTCCCATCTGGTGTGTGATATCCATGGACATGTCCCTTAGCTGAGATGTGGGGAGCAACCATTTGTAAATGCAAAGGTTGTATCTTTGTTGATTGCAGATTGTTTTTTCTCTCTAAGCCTCTGATAACACAATTTGCTGCTGAGTGTGAGCCATTATTGTGAAAAATTAGCATGTTTAAATGAGAGATTATGGTTCTGTTCCAGATGAGTATAGATTGCTCTCTTTGGGTGAGGGAGAACAGCTATCTCAAGAGGCGGATCCTTAAGTATTTTGGGATCCAGTTACCTAATCCAGTTCAAGTGCAACTTGGACAATTGGATGGGAAACTGGAAATTCATCCCTGGTTTAGCACCTATGTCTCTGATGAAAACAGGTAGTCTGTAAATGGTTCATCTCCCAGGACCATGCTCACACTTATCAAGGGTATCAGAACTCGTTGGAGATTTGGGATGCATGGCTAGGCTTAAAAAGTCCCTTGTGGTCGTTAGCCTAGTAGTCACTTATGAACCTGCGAGAGGGGTTCTTGATAGTGAGTGAGGGTGGATTGATGTAGCTGTATTGACTGCAAGTATTCTGTCAAAAGGTGGTTGGAAAGTGAGAGTAGAATAACAGGACAAAGCTTTCAGTTTAGCAGTCAGTGATTGTCCATTTTTGACTATGGCGATGAGCTATGGGCACATGACCAAAAGGATGAGATCACAGTCAGAGGCAGAATACTTTCCATGATAGAGTAAAAAGCTTGGAAATCCAGGAGAAACACACAGTACAGCCACTGCCCTTGCATGTTGAAAGAACTCTTTTTTTTGAGGTGGTTTGAGCACCTTGAGGGTACCTTTCTGGTACATCCCTTTAGAAGTCTATGAAGCACAACCCACTGGGAGGAGACTTTCTGGCAGATTCAGGACACATTGAAAGGATTACATCTCTTAGCTTGCCCTGGAGATCCCGCAAAAGGATCTGGAGAATTTTGCTGGGGCTAGGGAAGTCTGGCCTACCCACTGAACTTGCTGTTAGTACATCTCACCAAAATGAAGTTTAGAATAATGATGATTATTGTGAAAAATACCTGTAATCTTTCTATTTCAACATTTTGTGTTTATGCTTTTGTAAGTAAATCAATGGTTATGCTGCTTTCTGGTTGCTTTCATGTCCAGGTATGGCTTTGGTTTCAGACAGTCTGTTATGTGTTATTGTGTTGTCATGTCTTGTCCTGGGCTATTCTTTCTGCAGTTTCAAACTGAAAGCAGTCATTAAAAGGGTTGTATTTTTAAATTTACAAGTGTAAGCATTTCTGAATTTTTATATTTTTAGCAATCACAGCCACATTCGCAATCACATCCAAAAGATGTGGACATCCTACAAAAGGGCCTTGCTGAGACAGATGCCTGGTGTCAAAGCCATGGCCTCAAGCTCAATGCCAAAAAGTGCATTGTCATTCCTTTTGGTAAAAACTCAGTACCCATGAACTACCACATAGGTGGTAGTCTACTTAACACTGAAAGTGTGATGAAACCTTGGGACACAGGTGGACAGTAGTCTCTCCTTTGATAATCACATCACCACAGTAGTCAGGAAATCCTTCTATGTGGCACACCTCATCACAAAAGGTTTCTCATCCAGGAAAAAAGAGGTCATTGTTCCCCTCTACTCGTCGCTCATTAGACCCATTATAGAGTACAATGCCCCTTTTGGTATGTACCTCACAAGACATCTACAACAGCTGGAAAGGCCACAGAAATACCTCACAAAGAGGATTACCGGCCTCAAAGAGATGTCCTATGCAGACCGTCTCAAAAAAAAAAACTGCAGCTTTACTCCGTTGCATATCGCCTACTCAGAGGCGATCTCTACCTAACACACAAAGCTATGTCAAACCCAGAGCTTTTAGACATGCTCCACTTAAAGAAATCTCAATCCCTACGAGCTACACGCTCTAGGGACCTAAACCTCATCACCACAATAAACAGAACATGCTGGAGGGATAGATTCCTGTCCCAGAGACTTCCATACTCTGGAACAAACCACCTATCAATATCAAACAAAGCTCCTCATTAGCACTCTTCAAGAAAAATCTTGATGATTGGATGGGAGATAGGAAATTCACCTTGGGGATCACTTCTCCGGCCCTGCTCGACAGTGGCACAGGAAAATCATTTTCTTGGGTGGCGAAACCAGGGTACCTTTGGCTAGGCTTATATAGGCCCTATGGCCAATAGCCTAGTACCTACCTATGAACCTATTATAGCTGCAGGGCAAAGAGGTGGCATAAAGTATAATTTACAGAAGAGTTAAGTGCAGATTGGTTAAATAAAGTGATTTGACTTGCGTTTGTCACATATTCTAACACTCTGACTTAAGCAGAAGTGGTCTGTGGTTGTTTTTACATCTTTGTATAGGTTTTGTACCTGGTCTGCTTTTTGTTCGTACATGGTTTATCATTTTCGTTATTACTGTTTATATATTTTTTAAATTCATATTTTGTTACATCTTCATTATTTTCTTTCTGCGACAGATTTTAATAGTTTTCTTTGCACAACTGAACACTTTGGCTTGCTATTTTAGGGTCATCTCCAAATTTATGTAGTTCAAAAATGTGGACAGGGCAGCACACTGGGTGGGTGAAACCCAAAAAGGACTTTTAGTAGTGCCATGCCTGTTTTTGCTCAGTTAAGTGCTTGGGGTATATGTTTTGATTATGTTTAGACATAAACATTTTATTTGTTTTTACATTTATTAGTTGGAAAATCCAGCAGGGAGATCAAATTTTCACTGGAGTCTTGGGAGAAAATTTTTCAGATAAGAACAAGTATTATATCTGTTAATAAAAGGACAGACCGTTTACATATGATATGTATTATTTTTATTTTATTTTACATTGTTAACCAGGTTAGTCTGTCTGAGCTTTTGGCTCATGTTCAGCAGAGATCTTGGGAGAAAAGCTCCACATAGTACAGTTTTGATTAGAATTTTTGACATACATCATGCAAATAATTTTGTAAGAAAAACTTGCAACATTAAAGAGAGAAAATAAACTGTCAAACTTACACAATACAGCATCATTAATACAATGGTTAAAAAAACAAAGAGAGGATGATACTTTGAAAAAATAGTTATTAAAACAAATAAGTCATTAATAGATAACCTAGATACAAAAGCATAGATCTGTTTGAGGTAGGTACCTAGCTGAGTAGTTATAAGCATTTTTAACTACTCTGCGATTGAGGAAAAGTTAGAGGTGAGGGGAGATACTGCAGGTTGAGAGGGTAATAGTTTCAGGGTGGATTAATGCAATGGCAGGACCATTTACTAATGAGGTATTTATGAGTGGCATATTTGAACTGCTTGCTTTGGTAGAGAGATTTAATCTCAAGGGGTAGTAGGTTCCAAGTTTTGGCAGGGTGGTAGTTATAGAGTAGACAACCCATTTTAGTTGTGGGTTTGTAAATCTGTAAGAGTCCTTCATTAGAGCTGCGAAGTGACCGGGGGGGGGGGGGTGTCTAGATATAATAGTGGAGAGGCTTTGGCAAAAGGAGGGCAAGTACAGGATGGAGTGGATCATTTGTAGTTGATATAGTTGGAGCATATGGGGGAGTTCTAGCCAGTCAAGTTGCTTAAGAGAGAGGCAATGTTGAGATTTATAAGGTTGGTTTGCTGCAAATCTGGCTACCTTGTTATAGGTGGTTACAAATCATGCAATGAGTGTAGAGTTAAAGTTAGTAAAAATATGACAGCAGTATAATTAGTGTGGGAAGTAAGAAAGCATGTGTGAGGATGATTCTGGCTGTGTTGGTTAAGTATTTCTTATTATGATAGAGGTGTCCAAGTTTCTGGTGAGTTTTTAGTAATCTGTAGGTAAAATTTCAGGTGGTCGTGAGTAGTGATGCCTAGCAGTGATGATGGTGTTATTGCTAGATACGTAGGAGAAAACGTGTTATAATATTAAAAAAGTAATATTTATTTATTTATTTATTTATTTTACATTTGTTGACCGGGCTAGTCAAGCTGGATATATGTTCATTTTCAGTAGAGGCCCGGGGAGAAAAGCTCCACAAGGATCAGACAGCATTAAAAATATTTAAAATTGCACAATTTTAAGATTAAGAATATAATAACAGTTACAAAACATTAAAGTTCAGTTAAGATAAAGTACAGTACAAAACATTAAAGTTCAGTTACAAATACATTAAAGTTCACTTAAGATAAAATACCCCACCCCATTTTCACAATTAAGTTTTTTTTTTTTTTTTAAATAATGAACATAGAAACGTGAACGTGGTTTAATTTCACAAAATGAATATATGCAAATATGTTTTTTGGAGAGAAGTTAACTTATGCTAGTATCTATATAATGAGTAGAATTGTTGTCATTTTATGTATGATAGTAAGACTGTTAACCATAGAAGATAGAAAAATGTTATTTGGCAAGCCATCTGTCAGCTGATAGGATGGGAGGAATTCACAGCTATATAGATACTTGTAGGGTATTGTAATTAGTTGATAACGCATAATGGTTAGGTATTAATAGCACTAATGCCAGAGAATTAGATGCTGTCACAATTACAAATCCAGTTTTAAGAGAGAGCTTCTTTAAATGAAGACTTGAAAAGCTTCTTGTCTGAGGCAGCTTGTTAATTGAACTGAAAGTTGGTTCAGTAGTTTCTCTACAGAAATGGGAAACCTGGTGTGTCTTTACTTGCTGTACGTTTTATGGATGTGTCCACCAAGGCTGTCAGATTTAGGGGAGGCAGTCTGCAAATGGCAGTTTATGTTGCAGAATGCACCTGTACTGAGTAATTGTTATTAAAAACACTAGGAGAATTGCTGCTTCTTATTTGTAGAGAATTCTAATGTTGGATTTCTGCTTCTTAATTAGAAATGTTCTTGGTTTGGATTTGACATTGTTTCTTAATTTAGTTTGTATTTAAATGTCACTGCCGGTTCTGTTTTAAGCTTGAGATGTAGTGGTCTTCAAGAAGTTTGAAATATGTATGTATTTTCATTATTTATAGATCTGTATTATATATTTATATGCATTGATAACACACTTGCTTACAATTATTTGTATATTATGTGCGTAAATATATTGTATATAGATATATAAAAATGTGCATCATCATCATCTTTCGGCTGTTCCCGTTAGAGGTCGCCACAGTGGAATTGTTTCCATTTCTTCCTGTCCTCTGCATCTTGCTCTGTCACACCAGCCACCTGCATGTCATCTCTCGCCACATCCCTAAACCTTATCTTAGGCCTTCCTCTTTTCCGGTTACCTGGTAGCTTCATTCTTAGCATCCTTTTCCCAATATACTCAGCATACCTCCTCAGCACATGTCCAAACCAATGTAATCTTGCCTCTCTCTGACTTTATCTCCAAATCTTCCAACCTGGGCTGATCTTCTAATATATTTATTCCTAATCCTGTCCACCCTCGTCACAACCAGTGCAAATCTTAACATTGTTAACTCTCCACTGCCATTTCACCTAAACACATCCATGCTTCCACAGGTGTGTCATCTGGACCAACAGCCTTTCCATTCTTCATCCTCTTCATAGCTATCCTTATGTCCTCCTTGCTAATCCATTGCACTTCATGATTCACTACCTCCACATCATCCAACCTTCTCTCCCTCTCATTCTCTTCATTCATC